>NC_140947.1:29349843-29594843 GCF_014529385.1 Adiantum capillus-veneris
TTGCAATGTACGATTAGTGACTTTCTAGATGTTTGAACTGCCATTCATAATCTTTGTTGGTTGTAGTATAATTCACACACAACAGCATGGTGTAAAGGTTGACATTTTAGGGTGGAACGGATCGACAAAAAGCGTTTTACTCAAGATTGTGGAATCATGGCAAAATTTGAACAGTCTAGTCAATGATGGTCCTCTGATGCAGATCCTGTGGTGGCGGAACTCACTTACTTTGGCACGCTACAAGAGATTTTGAGGATCGATTATAGAGGATTTTTTGTCGACTTGTTCGACGTGCAATGGTCCAAAATAATCGTGGAGTGTCGCAACGCTACTGTGCGTAGAGGAGAGTCTGGTTTCCTAGAGGTGGATTCAACTAAGAAATGGATTGACCTAAGAGACACTTTTGTACTACCGGAGCATTGTGAACAAGTAAGTATGTAAATAGTTGACATCCAATTTTAGAAGTTATGTGCTTGGAAGCTCTCATGTAAGTTATGTGTCTCTAGCAGGTGATATTTCATCCTACAAAGTCTGCATCAAATTGGTGGTACGTCATAGAGGTAGCCCCTCATAGTGCATGAATGTATGAGGGCTACCATGTGCCAATCGCAGTGACATCGATGGAGGAGATCGGAGAAGATGCTCAGTCAAAAGCCGCTGAGGTGGTGCCAGACGAACATCAAGCTGCTACTCTCTATGGGGTGCATGCAGAGGATCTGCAAAATGAAACGGAGGACATCTATCTAGAGGGAGAGCTCTATATAGATATAGGAAGTTATGCAGAGCTATGTGAGGATGAGAGAGAGACCTCTTAAAGCAATAAATATTGTATTTGAACAATTTTGCTCATTTTATAATATATATTGTATTCTGACGCTATTTGTCCATTCCTGTCTATACGCGTCATTGCGTCATTGTATTTAATCGTCATTGCATCCACTCCAGGTATGTATGCTCCAGGTATGTTCTCACAAGCAGGGACGAGGAGCACTGCGCTCCGAGTGTGATGGAGACTAAAGCTGCAGTCGCGAAGGAAGTGATCCATCTCTGCTCATAGATGCTGCTCGTCCCACCACTAGATCTAGTTGATCGAGTGAAAGAGACACTAAGAAGCACGTGCAATGGAGACTGAAGCTGCAATCGCGAAGGAAGTGATCCGTTTCTGCTCATAGATGCTACTCGGCTATAATTGTAGCTAGATTTCAAGCTTTCCTTGAGGAAAACCAAAAAAAAAAAAACAAGTTTTGGCAAAGTATTGCATCAAAATTTAACCATGAGATCATGAATGTTTTAATTGTGATTCGAGGGTGGGGTTCGACATTTTTAAAGGGAGAAAATAGTCAATAGTGTTTGCTTTTAAGGGGTGATGCAATGCTCAAAATAAACCTAGGTTTTTAGCGTGAATTCACTCATAAAGTTTGAGATTTACTTCTAAGATTTACGTTTGAAGGTGAGAGAACCTACAAGTTTTAGAGAAATTAACAAGCTATAAAAACCTTTAAATTTATTCAAATTCCCTTTGAAATTTCTCATCTATAGGTTTTCCAAGAAACTTCAAGTTTCCCAAATCAATGTCTCCCAATACTTTTCTAACGGATAATCACAAGAGCGTGTTCCACCTTCAAAAATGCACTAGCAATTTGCATCTTCGACCACTATTTTACGTTTCTCTATGGCATATCCACATGTTTTTTGGTGTTGTATATACCCATTCTTTCAGTTTCGAGCTTTTGAACACTTGCATTACACTGATGATATCTTTAAGTATCATTGTGATGTGAAAACACTCAAAACCTCATAGTACAATCCTTCAACTACCAAAAATTTTAAGTAATATGAAAGCATGTCTGTGCTTATGCAAAATGCAACTTTATAAAAAGAACCATTATTTTTTGGTGTTGTATATACCCATTCTTTCAGTTTCGAGCTTTTGAACACTTGCATTACACTGATGATATCTTTAAGTATCATTGTGATGTGAAAACACTCAAAACCTCATAGTACAATCCTTCAACTACCAAAAATTTTAAGTAATATGAAAGCATGTCTGTGCTTATGCAAAATGCAACTTTATAAAAAGAACCATTATTTATTTTTGAGCTTGTGAATAAAACGTGAATCTTAAATCTTTTCTAGAGTCTCCTTTGTATGGAGACCTCTTCATTAAAAATAATTGTACACCCTTTCTTGGGCTCCCACATGGGATTTCCATCACATAAACTCTTATTTCAAAAAAACCATTTACCCCAACTGGGGCTCCAACGTGAGATTTAATGATTTTGTTATGTCACAAAATTCAACACAATCTCAAAAGTCTCAAAATAATCTAACTATATAACCTCCAGGTGGTGGTGCAACATGTGTATCACACTACATAGGAAACCTCCAATCAAAGTCATGTCCACATCATGTACAAAACAAAAACATCCAAATGAAATGTATAGAGAGAGTAGCATACCAAATCAGCTTAAGGACCCTCTAAAACAAACTACAAGTGCTAGTATGTCATACATCTCATACTATAAAAACACCAAAATGCCATGTCATTGTCATATGGCTGTCATGTACATAACACATAAATCAAAATATCAAGATGTACAGTTAGAATAGAGTTTCCTAAACCAAGTGTGCATCCGCAATCAACATTTCACAGGTCCACATGCAATGTCAGATAAACATCTTTTATAGAGCATATCATCTAGCTCTAGACACATGCAATGCCTCATATCTTCTGCACAAGCTTGGCCCAAACCACCACACCCCGCAAACAAGTCCAAAACATAGTCATGGTGCTTAGTAATAAATGTTGTCAGCAACCACCTGACCATATAAAGAGTCAATTACAAACCTAATGCAAACACACATATACTACAACATTGACTAGTATCATACATTGGATTAGTCTTATCGAAAGAACAAAGAAGACCGCTCTACCCCGCCTGTAAGAATGACACCATCAATCTCCATGGGGAAGACTAGATCATCTATCATGTAGCTACAATCTGCTGGAAACAATCTCTCGGCACATTTCTCCTCTGCCTCTCTATCATAGCGTGGCACAAAATGCCCAACATGATACCAAAGACACATGGTAAGATCAAGTACCTACGTAAATAAATAACTCAAAGAATGAATGTCTTTGTGACAATGTTTTTTGTTAGGAAAGTAAATTATGAAACTAAGTTTGTTATCTCATCGCCTCTTAGTAGTGGATGTTGATATGCCTTCTTATTACACATGAGGGTCCATGTACGTAAGAGCACAAGTCCTACCCTAGTTGCATCTGCAATAAAATCTCAAATATGCTCTGCCATGCACATGGTGACTAAAAATCCCTCATCAATAAAAAACTCACGTGCACCATCCATGCACGCACCCTGTCACTAGACCCCTAGAAAATGTGTTCCACTTGGGAACACTCATCCCCTCTACAAAAGCGAATGATGACATGTTAAGCATACAACCATAGTAAGTTGTAGGTACTAGTCCAAAGAGTAGTTACTTACCCAATGGGATTGGTCCTAGAACATCCACAAATAAACTTGTAGGAAAATTTGCAAAGATAAGCCTTGCAACCTCATGACACGACACACCATCTTTGTTTTCTATATAGATTTGTATTTTGTGTTACAAAAAAAATATTGATGCTACAAGAAAACCAAACATGAATCATGTTCAAAATCACAGAACAATGCAAAATAGCATGCAAATAAGTACCATTATCCAAATCTACCTATCAAGGGCAAACTTATCAATTTGTGAGATATCCACAAGCAAAACATAAACGACAGTTTGGTAATGGAACCCTGCAAGGATTATCCAAATAAGCTTTGACTTAGAAAACAAGGAGCACATATTTGCAAACAATTTTCTTAAACTTACCAACAAATCATGTAATTGGCCTTCTCTCCCAATCCTCGCACCCAAGTGAAGACTTTGCAACAAATGAAGTAGTGTGCACCAATGAGGATGTAGTGGGCACATTAGAAGAGGGTGCCATATGAGATGTAGTGGCCGCCAAAGAGGACATGTTGGGCTCCATAGATGGCACAATGGGAGGCATAGAAGAGGGAGTGGGTATCCTAGATGTACTTGGAGGGTCCATTTTTCCTTTACTCTTCTTGAGTGTATTGCTTGCTAGTGGAGTACCTTGAGGGCCACTCCCAACAGTGTTTTGAGTAACTCTATGAGAAACGGGAGGGAGAGACTCTTCTTGTGTCTCCACTAAGTATTCACCACTCTCATTTTGGAACCCTTCACTCAACAACCATATAGCACAATAACACATACATTAGCACTAAAGTAATATATACATTCTCAAGAGAACAAGAGCCACAAGTGTTAAGGTACTTACTCTCCCGTAACTCTATCTCTTGCTTTGGAATAAATTCTAGTGGATAATCCAACCACCAAGGACAAACATTGGCATCCCATGTTGTTACATTCCTTTCAAGCAAAGAGGGAGAGTACAGTGTATTCTCATCACGCACATTAATCCACTCTCTAGTGAATAATTGGCTGCATCCAATTCATGCACCTCAATGCATCGCAAACCCATCTACATAGTTTTTAGAGCATCATCCACTTTAAGAAACACATACACGCAATTGTAAAAAAATGACATGTATCTAAAAACAATTCCGCATGAGTCTCCTTTGTACGAAGAACACGTTTTCAAAATAAACCATACACCCATCTTGGGCTCCCACAAGCTATTTAAGGATTTTCAACATTGTCGAAAAAACATCCACCCCATATCGAGGTTCCACAGGGAAGTTAAAGATTTTTTGTAAACACAAAATGATTTTTCATCATACTCAAAATGACCCACTATCACAAACCATGGTAAACAAATTAAATGCTCTTTTTTTTTTTCAAAGAGTGCAAGGAAAAGATGCAAACCTATAAATAACTCTCTTAGCCGACAACACAAGTTTTGGCATCTTCTCACTAGTGTCGGAAGACTTCACCGCATCCATTAGATAAATAAAAGCCTACCTACATAGTAACAATCAAAAAACATATTCAAGTTGATCTTGTGTAAAATAAAACATGTCTATATTCTATTGAAAACAATGGTCAAATGTCTACCTACAAAATATGATTCTTCATGCTCGACTTGTAGAATAGGTCAAAAGAATTTGGAAGTTCTGGACCTTCTACTTGAAGCCTTTCAATCATAAGTGTAGCCTCCCATGCAAATGAGCCCAATAAATTTCCTTTTTCATGTAACTTCTAAAAAGTTTGTAGTCACCAAAATGAAGATAATGTGGATCTTTAGACTTAGTGAGACTCGTGAGGTGCAAAATTATCTTCTTTCTACAATAAATAAGAACATCATATCAATTAATCATACAAAAAAATGAAATAGCACGAGCAAAATTATCAAACGAGAAACAAATAGCCTGATTACCTCTTAGGAGTGATTTTTAGCTTATCAAGCAGCAATAGAGCTTATCTCTAGTGATCGTTAGCATGCCAGGTTCATCCCATTTAATGCTAAATAGCAACTTTAAGAACTCATCACCATTAAGAGGATTGGCGATTGATAGGTACTTGTATCCCCTATCTTTCAACCGTTCCTCTTCTACCTTTGTGGCCTTGTCTAGTCTCTTCTTCTTCTCAACATCATTTAGTCCAAGTGCATCAAGCTTTGCTCTTTCTTTGGACATAAATGCAGTGAACTCATCCTAATTCAAAACACTTTATTGAAACCATAAAAAATTTTTACATTAATCTAAAAACATGTAGTGTAGGTATCTCCTTCCACACAAGTTGAGATATCAATTGACACGGAGTGTTGTACCACGGTGCAGCACTATGGTAATACCTTGCATCCACAATCATCCCCACCCTCGCCCATTCTCTCATATCGGGTGTCAATTTTTGAAGAATTGACTCTTTATTTTCCATACCAAATTTTTGAAACATATAAACTTCATGAGTGATGTTTGGCATGACATGTTCCCTAGAAATGCTGTAAAAAAATAGAAAACAGAGAGTTGAACACAAGCATCATTTGTAAAAAACATGAGAGTTACTATGCAATTAACAAACCTATGCATTGGAGGTGTCATGTGCAAGAAGAAACTCCACTTCTTTGGCTCTAGACAACTCAAGGAATTGGCAACGAACACTAACATGGTATTGAGCATTGTCCAAGTACTCTAACACAGGAAAAAAAATCATCATTTGTAAAAACAAAGCTCTACAATAAAAGAGTGAAAAAGGTGAAAGACCTCACTATCTTTTATTCTCTTCCACCAAGTCTTAAGCCTATGGTTGCCATCCCATATCAATTTTTCTTTCCTTTGAGCTCCTGTCACTCCCAAGTGCTCTCTCGAACTCAGCATTTCTTTCCGCCAAATTGGTCCACATTCCTCCAAATCCGCTGCAGTCATGGGTATGGTATCTCCTCTAGAATCCCCAACCGACACAAGAAAATGTCCCCTAAATTCTAAATACCCAGCATAATTGAATGAGGAAATGAGTCATCCTACATCATCTCTAGCAAATCTAATAGCCTCATGCACCATGAGTCAACAAAGTGGAACCTCTTCTTGATAGAAAATTGACCAAGAACATATTTCATCAAGCCAAGCAAAATTGCTTGCCTAGATGTTTGGAAAACTTTTCCCCTTCTTGATCACTATCTTCTTCATTGTTATGAGAATCTTCAATGTGCACATTGGTCTTTGCATAGAGAAAACAAATGACAAGCATGTACAATCCAAAAACATATGCAATTATGATTAGATATTCACAAGTATATAATCTATAAGAAAATTATAGTCTCCTTTGTACGAAAACCACCTTTTCAAAAATAAAAACCGTACACCCTATATAGGGCTCTCACATGAGATTTAAGGACCTTTTCGTCAACATAAAAATAAAAAAAAACTCGATATTTTCACTAACATTTAACAATGGTAATGAACTTTAAAAAAATTATCCACCCTTTCTTAGGCTCCCACATGGAACTTAAGGATTTTCAATATGGTTATTTATCACCCAACTTTCTCAACCAGAAAAAAGGTCCATCACATTTAACTATCTACCATTGGAGAATTTATGATACAAACTACACACCAACATAAATTTATAAAATACACCTGCTGGAGTGCCACCATCTGAGCACCATCTCCAACCTCAGCAACATGCTAGTAGAAGTGAACCTCTCCAAAGATACCATGGTAGAGGCACTAAGGTTGCCCTCCCTTACTTGACAGTCAGTCTCCTTTTCTGACTTAAAGTAAAGAGAAGTAGGAAATGCACGGGGGTTTAACCACCAACACTTCCACTTTGCAGGCAAGAAGCCAACAAGGTATACTTGTCCAAACCACTCCACTGCTTCAACATTCACACATGCTTATAGGAAACAAGGCAATCACTCTATGGACCATGCTTAGTATGTGTACAATGCACTGAAAACATTAAAGAAGCCTAGTACTATCACCTACTTGGAGCCCCATAAGTGGTCACTCGTCTAGCCTACCACGACATTGGGCAAGTGGAACACTTACCACTGGCTCCTGTATAGAATGACTGACTAGTTCACAAAGAAGAAGAGAATGAAGAAGAACCTCCATGACCAAGGGCACCACCAATTTCTACCAAACTTAGAAAAAGGGTTTGAGAGAGAGAGAGAGAGAGAGAGAGAGAGAGAGAGAGAGAGAGAGAGAGAGAGAGAGAGAGAGAGAGAGGATTGCTCGACATACGTGTGTGCTTTGATTTGTGCTCCAAAAGAAAAATTTCTCTTCACTCCCAAAGTTTTCAAGTGTAAACTCTAACTAGGTATGTTCACATTATAAGCGGCCAAAGAAAAAATAGTCCGACTCATTATAATCAAACTATAATTACTATATAAGATTTCAAAATTATATAATGCATAATATAATTGATAAATATTAAATATAAGTTATATATTATACGATATGTAATTTAGAACATAACATATATAATATATTATGTATGATTGAAGTATTTTATTATGTAAGTCTAATATAGCTATATACTATATATACATATAATATAAGTGTAGTATAGCTATAAGTATAGTATAACTATAAGTATAATATACATAGCATATATATATTTTATAGATTTATATATTTTATGTTATAAGTATAGTATAGCTATAACTATATGTATATATTATATAAGTATAATATAGCTATATACTATACGTATAGTATGTATAGTATATAATATAAGTAAAGTATAGCTATAAATATATAATATATAGTATAAGTATAATATGCATAGTATATATTATATAAATATATAATATAATATATCTTCATTACATTTAAGTAGCTCTATATATAATGTAATATAACTCTATAATATATATACGTATAATATAAGTATATAATATATAGTATAATATAACCATGCAATATATAGTTATAAGTATAGTATGTATATTATATAATATAATTATAGAGTATATATATGTATAGTGTAATAATATAATATAAGTCTATAGAATAAAGTATATTTTGTATATATTAGATAATAAAACTATACTATATATATATATATTTATTTTATTTTATTGTTATATACCATATATTCTATATATACTATGCTCATTTTTTTTAATGCGCGTCCTTGGGGTGATTTTGAAAGCTCAGCAAGTTAACAAAAGGATTTGAAGGAATGTTAATTCCAATGTATCTTAATGAATGTGACTCTGCACATCTTAAAGAATGAATATTTCAAATCTATTTAGAACAATTTTCAATGAATGCATTAACTTTTTACAACTGCATGCTTTTACACATTCTTTGTCATCTCTTTTCGTTACTTTCTTTCCCTCAAGTAGTCTTCCTCCTTGTCTGTCTCAAACATGACAGCTACAACTATGCTTTCATGGACGATAAATGGTGCTCAAGTGGACTACAGAGTCTCATTATGAAATGGAGAGCTTTTACCTAGTGATTTTTTCTTCAAAGCCTATTGTCTCCTTCTATTAAGTTTGAAGGGTTGCAAGCAGTCGTTCAGACAGGGAGCTCTGTGTCTAAGGTCAATGTGTTGCCAAGATGGGATCATGAAGATCAGAAGCATTACGTTCTTGATCATACTCTGTCCTCAGCTTACCACATTCTACATTCAAATGACTATGTTTATGTGTTTGACAGTTTAGAAACAAGTGAAGATGTTGGTGATGATTCTATGTATGCTACACCATGTAACAAAAGTTTGACTCCATTAAATTTAAATGTTGATATTGATGAAGATGTAGATGCAGTTGTTTTGGACATAGTGGAAAGAACCAGGGCACCAAATCCTTTCTAGACACACAAGGGTGGGTTGAGCAAACGAGGCAGGAGTATTCAAAGGATATATCCATCATTCAAATGGATGAAAGACAAAGGTAAATTGTGCAGGTTGTCCAAACTTTTAGAGATTTGTGGACCTCCCAAAAAGGTTGATGAGCTCCCCAATTTTTATAATGGCAATATTTGTTTTGAGCTTCCTCCAATATACCACAATAAAAGGATGCTCGGTATGGAGCAGAAGTCGACGATCACCTTTGGTCTTGACCAGCATCGACCAACATGGCCATAGATTGCATTGTGCGTTTGAGTTATTGTCTTCAACGTTGCAGAGTGACATGCCCTTTTTCCCTTGGTAAAAGAAGATTCAATGATTCCGTCTTTCATGGACATCTGGATAGACAAATCAACATGGGTTATCCAGGTAGCAAAGGTAAATCTAAAATAACCTGCCACTATTGTGAGAAAATGGTCACTTGTTCAAATGTTTTGCAAGTCTATGATCTATTAAGTGATGCCAAAGAAAACCACAATAACACATTTGGTGATCCATCTAGGGGTGCAATGTTCAGCCAAGTACTAGAAGGGAAGCTCTTGAAAAGATGTGCAATCTTGTTGAGACAGTTTTAAAGATTGAGAAGGGGGGCCCTAGAAAAGTACAGATGTTAGTTGCTCGTCAAATGCTATTCCAATCTTTGACTAAAGAAGATGATTTAGAAGCCACTGATGTAGAGCTTAACCATTTTCTTGAGAAAATGATGCCACTTGCTCAGAATGGGGGATTCAAAATTATTGTATCATATGAGAAAGCTAAATAGGGTCAGGTTGTTGGTGATGGATTTGACAATATACTATTGCTACAAAAATGGTGTGTTTTCCCATTCTTTCATGGAATTTGTTTTCTAGGCCAGGGTGGACCTAATGATAAATGTTACATATTCAAAATGTCCATGAAAGGACCTGTGAACTAGTCAATTGAATGAGGAAAAGAGGGACAAGAGAATTGAGTAGTACTTGGGTGCACTTTGATCATACTCATTGGATTGAAGGATGGGAAACTATGTCCTACTCGATTTATGATCCTGAGTAAGTGGTTTTATAAAACTATGTTAGATAGCATATTTTGATATAAGTCACCTTTTATTACTTATTTGTTCTATGTGTATAGCATGCGAGCATTGCAAGTGGACCTGCTCCAAGAGTTGAACTAGTCAATCAAATGAGGCACGGAGGGAGAGGAGATTTGAGTAGTGCTTGGGTGCACTTTGATCATACTCATCGGATTGAAGGATGGGCAACTATGTCCTGCTCAGTTTATGATCCTGGGTAAGTGATTTTATAAAAATATGTTAAATAGCATATTTTGATATAAGTCACCTTTTATTACTTATTTGTTATATGTGTACAGCATGCAAGTGATTGCAATATGTGAATGTAAAGAAGAAGACGAAGAAACACAAATATTGTTTTGGAGAAATTTAAACACAGTGATGGAGAGGTGCGGGCATGAACCTGCAGACTTTGTTGGATTTATGTCTGATGAAGCCAGAGTTAATTGGTTGGCAATACGTGTTGTATACAATGGAGGACGGAATAATGTAATGGAGGGAAGGGAGCACTCGTGTCTCCCATTGGGAGCAAAGTCTACACAAACATACTAAAAACATGTCGCTTCAGGTATACAAATGCATCACATTGAAATGTGTGAAGGATGGCACTCAGCAGAGACAACAAATGAGGCCTCTCTTCTAGCTTCCACAATATGAGAATGGTGGGTGAAAAATGTGACAAGGGATAATAAAAAGGCTTTAGAGAGATGGTTTAATTGGTGGGAGCAACGGATTTCCCATTGGGGAAGCCCTAAGACAATGGTATATCAATCTTTTCTTTGATTCATAGAAAATACATGAAAATAGAGATTAACATATATATGTTTTTTATCGTATTGTATTTATAGGTCAGCAAGAGTCCATGGGAGAAAGCTCAAATTCCAAGCATAAACTTGTCAGAGAATATCCATGCAAGTTGGTTGGCAAGTGAAGGTGGTAAATGCAAAATATCACATTACAATGCGTGTGTCAGCAACATTTTGAATCCATATATTCAATGTGCAAAAAGATTGGGATACACCACAAGCAGATCCATGGGAACTGGCCCTTCCTTACAAGAAATGATGGCCAATGCCAAACGTAGAGAATCTCCAAATCCAACTCATATTGCGAGTACATTGAAAGGCTTGGTTGCTGGTAGTCCTTTGTATGAGGAGCGTGTGATGGAAGGTGACAAAGAGACTGTACAACAGAAGAAAAAAACTAGTGCATTTGATACAAGCTCACATAAACCTAGATATGTAATGGAAGAAGGCAACACAAAACCAGAAGGAGACCACGGAGTATACATTTTGATAGAGAGGATAATGAAGAGGTATATGTTGTCATTGGCAGTGAAGCAGGAGAGAGCATTCCAGTGCATACAGGGAAGAATTTAGCAAGGTGTATTCAAGAGGTCAAATTTGCACACGAATGTGAGTAATGTCTCTTTTTGTGAACATTTCTTGTGTCGTTAAAAAAGACTCTAAATCTAAAGCCAAGTTGTTGCAAGATGATACATGTTTTTTGGTGTGTATCACATGCTGACGTCTTTGTTTTGGATTAAATTTTTTGTGTCGTTAGAAAAGGCTCTAAAACTAAAATCAAAAAGCGTTTTGATTGCAAAAGCTCAAAAATGAAAGCTTGCAAATAAAACACAATCACATTGTTTGTAGTATATTGATGGTTGTCCAAGCAACAGCCTTTGTCTCAAAAATTAAAAAATGCTACAGATTTTGATCTAAAAACCAAAAGAGTGTGTTAGGTGGTGTCAAATGAAAAACAATCCAATAAAAGAGGAATGTTTTCACTCATTTTGACATTGATATATGTATAGCATAGTATCTCACTTGCCAAAATTCTGTGGAAATGAACCCTTCTTGTTAGCGACACTCGAAGTAAAACCTACATTTACTGCAATCCCACCTTTAGCTTTAATTTGCTTAAGTCCAACTCTGAGCTCCTCATCAGATAATGTAGGTAATATCCTTTTAAAAATTCCTTGAGATCTTGTATTAAGTGTTGGGGTTTAGGCCAATTGGCCGGACGTCCACCACTATGTTAACTAACCCATACTAAACTTATTCTTAATGCCTAATAGAATAAGGAGTTGTGAGGATTACAGTGACTAAGCTCCACCCATTTTGTGTGTCTGCTCTTCTTCTCCCTCGCACTCTGCACGCACCGTGCACTTTACAAATGGTATTAAAGATAAAGGCAGAGGTCTTGTGTGTGTGTGTGGGGGGGGGGGGGGGGAGAGAGAGAGAGAGAGAGAGAGAGAGAGAGAGAGAGAGAGAGAGAGAGAGAGAGAGAGAGAGAGAGAGAGAAGTAAAAGTTGTGTCCGCACACACACAATATAAGTCAAATTTTGGTTTAGGTTGTTGATGCAGCTTCTTTGTCATCGTGCCAAGAGTATTTCCAGTAGTAGGTGTCCTACGGTTTTATGTTGAATATTATGAAAATTAATTCTTAAACTTTGGATATCTTGCATCTTGAATGGGTAGCAATAATCCCTATTTGAAGATGTTTATGCTCTTAGAATGCTCATTTGAACGGCACAACAAAAGGTAGTTTAAAGCCAACGTTTTTGGCATTGGATTTGACTTGATGCTTTTTCGCTTATGACATCGATTTGGTTTCTTTGACAATTAATCTCTTGCATACCATTGATCTTCAACATCCTCATGTTCTTGTCATTGGCTATCTATCTCTAACAATCATCATACGACATTGACATCACACTTGTAGGTATTCTTTGTATCGACACCCCTATACTCTGTTTCGATATACACACACCCTTCAACATCGGCAAGAGAGTTCCAAGGTGTATTTGAGGGCTACCACGGTGTAGTCTTACTGTAGGAGTATCCCATTTGTTGTCACAGAGTCTGCAAAGAGTGTTTTCTCGAGCACATTGCTTGACGGTGGAGTTTTTGCATCATCATCATCGGTGGTGTTAGTGTTGGAGTTTCGATCGAGGTCTCCATTCTAGTCGAGGCATAGAGTTTGCTATGACTTTATAGGTGGAGTTTACTTGTCAAGGATGACTACTTTTTTGCATACATGGGTGTATTGTGTTCTCCGTGCATTTTGATGATGGATTTGGATTGTCATGTTCATATGTGGCCATGATGTATGTACTCTGTGGTACTACTTATGAGTAGAAATTGATGGCTTCGTAGAGACAACTCTCAGATACAGATTTTACACGCATATGGATAGTCACATGTTATCTTGACATAGTAGATTTGCTAGCATCTTAGAAGTAACAAGCATTACACTTCTAGTGGGAGTTTTTATGTGTATGAAATATGCATATGTTGGTATGTATTTTGTGATGTGAGATCTCTTAAGAGTGTTTTGCTTCCCTTAGGGAGCTAAGTTCTGTGATTTTTTGCTTGCACATCTTTTGGTGCATGTTTGAGCATATACACTGCATTTTACTAGGATTTCACAACATATGTACATTATGTTGTGGATATTGTCACTGTACGTCATTGTGGAGCTTATTTTGGCTTATTTTGGTAGTCTTGGCCATTTCTGAGGTTTGGTTTGGAAGAGCCCTTTTTGAGACTGTGGCTAGTCATTTTTGCATAGCCTTTTGTGAGGGTCATTGCGTGAGGTTTTTTGAAGTTGAGCACTGGGGGCCAGGTTACCCAGTGTGAGGTGGATTAGGTTGATGAAGATCCCTACTCATGGCCTCGCCATAGGATATTTAAAGAAGGGTATAGGTGCTTTGACGTCAAGTTGGCAGTCTTATGACATTGTTTTTGAGCAGCATATGCCAGTTGATTCCTTGTTTGCACTCTTTTTTGCACTTTATGCATTGATTTGTTGAGATTTGGCTGAGATATTGATCTATATATAGAGGAGACTCTACCAAAATTTCCACATAAATTTCACTATAATTTCTTAGTCCCACTCTTTTGTTTTTCTCTTGTTAGGTATGGCTTGACCTTCTGAGAAAGAAGATTACTATATCAAGAAGTTTGATGGCACAAATTTTAGGATATGGAAGTAGCACATGCTTGATGCTTTGGTCAATAAGGGCCTTGTAGTGCCATTGAAAGAGCATAAAGAGGGTGTTTACAATGATAATCAATGGGAGGAGCTTGATGCTCGTGCTATGGTGACCATTCACCTACACCTTGGTGAGTCTATTTTCTTTATCATTATGGATACGACCACTACAAAGTAATTATGGGAGTCATTATGGATAAGACCACTGTAAAAGAATTATGAGAGTCATTATGCTTACTTTGGGATGGGAAGAGTGCCTCAAACAAAGTTTTTCTTATGAGAAAGCTCATGGGTTTGAACATAAAAGAAGGTAGTAGTGTCAACTCACACTTGAATGAGTTCAACAATTTGTTTTTGTAGCTTACATCTAAGGGACTCGATTCTGATGATGAAATGAAACCTATTTTCTTGTTATGTTCCTTACCTTTGTTGTGGGACACGTTTAACACTGCCATTAGTAACTCTACCCCTGAGAGCAAGCTTGCTTTTAGGGATGTTCCTAGTGCTCTGCTCACAAAAGAGAAGTCAGTCTCTTGACACTAGTGGGCATGGTTATGCATATATGGCTGGTGATGGTCATCCCATACAAAGAGGTCGCAGTTGTAGTCACGATCATTCATAAGATTGCAAGAGTGCTTGTAGAAAAGTTGTGGACATGATTTGTGCAATGTGGAATGCTATCATTGTTGCCACGAGAAAGGCCATTAGAGTTAATTATGAATGTTAGGAAATATAATGCCCTCTTTGGAGATGTATGTGGCATAGGCCCATATAGATCACTGTGTACCAAGTCTACAGGATTCCCTAACTCTCTTTTTAGTGGCAAAGTGGTAACCCTATTCTGCTTGCCATAGATGCAATGCTCACATAAGCTAAAATCAAAATAGTTTAAGAAAAGTAAGTAACCCAAATGCTGAATCATTCACAACTCCAATCCAAGAGCAAAGAAGGAAACCACTCCAATCCAAGAGCTACCACAAGTATTCAAACCAAGAGCCTATGAAAAATGCCTCCCCTTGACAATGTCAACAACTTTGGGACCATATAATCTAAACTCATCCAATGTGACTCCATTGCAGGAGAAAACTTCAACTTTGTTGCTCCCATTGGTTGTCCACCCGTCTACCTTCATCTTCGTCTTTGTCTTTGACAAGGGCTTCGCTATTTTTGGTGTCATTGCTTAGCTTCTCATGAGCTTTATCAAATGGAAATGAGACTACATAACACTAGTACAAATATAAAACTAATGCTCCTCCCCTTGAAGGTCAATCTCTCCTTTGAATTTTCTCTTTTGTGCATAGCCATACTCCAAGGGCCCAGCATGCACCACTTGCTCCTTCTAATGACAAGAGATTTGCCGTACATATTATTTGTCTCACTTTCCCCATTATGTGCTATGGAGCAGTCTTAGCACTTGTTTTTAATGCCAAGGCCAATGTCTAAACTCCTCACAAAAGCACAACTAATAATTATCTCCAAAAATGATAATTAAGATATACATTTTAGTGTTGTGCTCGATTGCAAAAAAATTTAATGAGACAAAGAAGAAGAGATTATCCCTTTGTGTATGAAGACATCATACATGTATTATCCCTATGAGACGAGATGGCAGTTGAAAAAAACCAATGACTTGGATCTTGAAGTTCAGTGATCAAAGTTGATTGAAGAGGCTTAGTGCCCTTAGGGAAGGTACCCAAGGGAAGAATCTCTTAAAAGGATAAGGCTTGGGATCACTTGCTTGTGAAAATAAGCTTGTATGAACTAGTGTCAAGTAGGAGCTGACCCAAAAAGAATTTCTCAATAGACTTTACCACCTTGTTCAGTTTTGCCCTTGATCCCACATCCAAAAATAGGCTATGAAGGTTGAACCCATGATCTTAAGTCCAATGACCCAAACTTGGTGAGGTAAGCCACTTGGCCCACATGTTTTTCTTGCATAGAGTAGATACTTAAGGTCACTTGGCCCACATATCTTTCTTGTATAGAGTAGATACTCAGGGTCACTTCTATTGTAGGCTCTCAAGAACACGTGCACCCAATAATAGATAATGTGATAAGTGGTGCTAATGACGCCCAAAATCGGAGATTGAGAGCTCTATAGAGAGCTAGAGCAAAGCAGAGCAAAATAACACTAAATCAAAGTATTATGAAAATAAATTCCTAATGTTAACACTAATGTCCTTCAATAGATTAATAATGTGGGTAGTGGCACATCCTTGAAAGGTGCATATCCCACCATAATAGGCATCCAAAAAGACATTGGTATAGGTTTATTATGCAATAAAAAAGCAATTTGATTGATGACCACAATTAGCAAGAGAGAGTGCATGTGACCTAGCATAGAGGAATGATTATGCTATGATCTACAATGTGACTAGGAAGTACTATCACTCGTTTCAAGCTCTGATACCAATTGTAGAGTTTAGGGAGGGTAGATTAGAGAATCATTCATGGTGTTAACATGCTAATAATAACTTATTCACATAATTAGAGATTGAAGTAGAGTGTAGAAACAAACTTGATATTAAATTCAACAAAAGTGAGTTCAAATAGCTCATTATATAGAGCTAACGTAGGAGTTTCATTTGGCATCATACATGACATCATATGGAAGCTCCAAATTAGCTCAATCCACTTGAGGACTCGTGGATGACGTTGCAAGCTACTTCAAGGACCTCTAAACTAAGTTTAGGTGAGTCCACACCCTCTAGTTATGGCCTCCATGGGTACCTACATCCCTTATGTGCCTTTTCCACATGCTATCACATGGTTCCATGCCATTTATGCATCCCAGTAGACAAGAGTTCTTACACACAAGCATAGGCTAAAGCCCATAACCCTAACAATCAAAGTTATCTAATGAGGATGCCATGGTGTAGGTGGTTGAATGGGCCATGGAATAAAGTCTCTCTGTTTATTCATGTAGTGCCTTAGTATCCTCTCTTGCAAACCTGGGTGAAGTTAGTATTACAGCTTATACTTTGCAATTTCAACTTTTGTGCACTACTCAATGAAATCATATGGAATTGGCTTACCCATTTTGAAAGAAGAAATAAAACATCAAAGTTGAAGCTGACTCTATATGATCAAGTTCTAACCGATTTAGTGAAGACTATTTTGCCCCCTTTCCCTCTAGTTGCTTAGCTTAAGACCTCTCTGTGCTTATCACACTTGGATTTGGTAAAAATTCTTATATATTTTTTATCGGGTTATCACATATAGTGCTGAAATTTGAGGACTTTCAATGACTGCTAGATAATTTTTGGACTATCATAATTGGTTTGACTCTTGTCTTACTAAGCTTAAAACTTTGAAAGGTATAAATAGTTTTAGATTTCCTTTTTCGCTCAAGCATTTATAGAATGGACTTTGACTTGGTTTAAATTTTGAGCATGTTTTGAATAAAATATTTTTTGTTGTTTTCTTCTTGGTTCATTTGATTTTAAGGTGTTTTGAAGATACCTAAATCTAGAAAGAAGTTTTGAAGAGAAGAGACTACTTTGGTTAAGTGGTTTTTTCTTTAAACAATATGTTATACTAAAAAACAAAATGGCATTTGAATATCTTGGTATATTGATATGATCCTAGACTTTTTCCAAAACATGAAAAAATAAAATTAGTAACCTTTGCTCACAATTATTGAATGTTTTAAGGTTGACATTAATTAAGGGACAAAAGATACTATTAAGACTTTTTTCACATAACCATGGATAGCCATGCCCATCAAAAAGGGAGATGGCCTTTTGATGGAAATCAAGACAAATGAAGACCTTCAAAAAGATAAACAAAGTAGTGAACTCAGATTGTGAAAGGGATACTGTTTGGAACCTTTGAGGATATTACTGATTTTGTGTGTTTTCTTTTTTCAAAATAAGAGTTTTTGTATTATTTATCTTGCTAGATACCAAACTATTGAAATTTATGACCTTGAAGGCACACGCATCATTGTGTCATGCAGTAGCATGAGAAAATTTCTTGTCTAATGCGAACGCCATGATATTGGGACATAGAAAGTGGAATAGAGAGAGAGAGAGAGAGAGAGAGAGAGAGAGAGAGAGAGAGAGAGAGAGATAGAGGGAGGGAGTGCATAGAGAGAGAGAGAGAGAGAGAGAGAGAGAGGATTTTATTATCATCCTCCAAGGTCAACCATGACCTATTGGACCAAAGATACATGCGTTGTACTATGTATGGGGCGGATAAGTGGTTTTCAATGCTTTAGGATTGTGGTGATGAGAATCTCAATGGAGAGTCCACACTATGGCAGGCAGAGGGAACTATGTAGGTTTAAGTCATGGCTAAAAACGTGAGGAAAGAAAGTTTGGGTTTGAGCAAAATCTAAGCAGCACTCTAATAGTATGTGGTACTCAAACTTTTGAACTTGCAATAAGCATAATGTGCATGGTTGATATGACTCTTCTCCATTGCCCTATCACCCTTCTTGCATCAAAGGGAGTGATAGCTAAGCCAAATGGGTGTGATAGTGTGCATCACCAAGCTCAAGCATATAAGGGTGAGTAGGGCTTCATCTTTTGGCAAAGAACATGGGTTTGTAGTTGGGGGCAATATGGGTGGTGTAATGTATAAAGCATGACCCACTAGATTCTACCCAAGCCATAATAGAATTGTAGAAAAACTTGATTCACTTGGGAGTCTATTGAGGCATCATTTAGTAAGTCTAATGCATCCCATCTCCCAAACCATTTTATGCATCTTTTGAACTTTTTGCTTGCTTCCCATGCAATTGTAGGAAGCTGATATAAAGGGGTTATGATGCATCTTTATCATGTACTCCACAACCCTTTCCATGGCCAGAACTACAAATGGAAGGATCCTGACTCAAGGCCCCTATCACTTAACAATCAATGATAGAGCACCAAAAATCAAGCGAGGACATGTTAACTTTGGTCACTTATTATTTGTATTGAGCTATGGGCCAGGCTTGTTGGCTCCACACATGTATTCATGGGTGATCGCCGATGATAGGTGCACACCACATTTAGTAGAGAGAGAGAGAGAGAGAGAGAGAGAGAGAGAGAGAGAGAGAGAGAGAGAGAGAGAGAGAGAGCATACTAACTGTCGGCCAAGTGTGGGCACCCAAGTGTGGTTGGGATGACTCACATAAGGGCTTGTAACCCTAACTTTTATCTCATTCTTGAATGTATGGTTTGCTTGCTCTCTTTCTCGGCAGCGTAGTCTCCTGTTGTGGGTGAGTGTGGGAGAGCATGTGTGTGTGAGCAAGGGTGAGCGAGCGACCTTATGGCATCGGCGAGGTGGTTGAGCAGCGACGATGGTAGGCTCCCTCTTCACGACGGTGCAAGATTCCTACAACAACAAAAAAACAGAGGTGAGTGACATACTATTGTCATTCGTGAGCTTCCTCACACACGGGTTGTGTGTTTGTAACCTTAGAGGCTCACACACAACACACAACAAGTCCCCTGTGATACGACATTTTTGGCACCGTTGTTGAGGAGGTGCTGTACGTTTAGCTTGGGATGCAATTTTTTTTTTCCTTCCTACTATTTTTAATTTTTTGAAGCTTTTTGTAGACCTGTTGTTTGGCTGAGGAAAGGTTTAGGGTTAGGGCACATGCTGTGTTTTTGCATTCTTTTATTATTCAGGAAGTAATTTCAAGGGTTTACTACAATTTTCTGCAATCTATTATAATTTTTAGATTTACAATAATTTCCTGCATTTTTTGCACAAAATCTATTTTTCAAAAAAATCCCAAGAAAAGTTACTAAAAAAAAGGATATAAAAATTCCAAAATAAATTTTTAAAAACCGCATATTAAAAGAATGATCAGGATCATTCCCCAAGCCCATGCCTTAGTCCTCAGTCTTATGATATATTATAGACCCAATACTATATATACATTCTACCCCCACAAGAGGGAGTGAGGGCATGTGGGACGAGTCCTCCACCCTCCCCTTCACACTTGCATCCTTAGCCTTTTCCCCTTTTTGCCTACACGCCCAACTAGAATTCAACTATTTTAGGGGTCATGACAGTTTTTTGGTAGCCAAATCGTGTGCTGTAAATCATGCCAAATTCCTCTGAAGGATATGCTTGCTTTGAGCTATCACATGACCTATCACATAAAAAGGGGTTTTTTCAAAAACAAAAAAAATACAAAACAAACAAAACCAAGTAAAACATTCAAAATCTCTACTGGCGAGACCTCTTAGAGTACTCATCACTCAACACTTTTGGGATACGCGCCTCACATGTATTTGTGCTCTAGACGATTGATAAAGTCCGATTTATTAGAGAGTGCCTCGAATTGCACGGGAACCCATTATCCACCCATGTTAGGTTCCAAGCCTTCGGCTGGAACCTCGGCTGGAACCAAGGTAGTGCAACTCAAGACCCTCATATCGCATCTAGTGACTCTTCCTCTAATTACGACATTGTGGAGGGATATCCTACACAAAACCTTGAAATGTCAAGTCAAGACATGCTTGCCTTTTCCCCACGGCACGGGTCTAGCGTGTTTAGGCGCTTAAAAGAGACCTTTAGTCGAGCCATCCGTTTGGAGCCCACAACTAGTGAATTGAACGAGGGCAATGGGGAGGTAGGTTTACCTTTCACTTCTCACCCTTGGGGGCCCCGTACCCCCCAAGGGTGCCCATATTGACATCCTACCTACTTCGTTCATTAAAGACCCTATTGAGCCATCATTCCCTTGAGGTTTTACTATTTGATGATAGGAGTCTTGCCAAAGTGTAAAAGATTGAACGATATATGCAAGCAACAAGGGAGAGGAAAATTGAGAACCTACAATTGCTAGAACAAAGTCGAGCCATGAAAGAAAAGATACCTATGACAACAACCATGCTAGGTGAACAACCGAGTGTTCCCAAGATAGCAATCACAGAGGGCCAGGCGATGGGGAGCCATAATGATTCCACTTCAAGGGGAACCTCCAACATGCCAAGCGTAGAGGGGATATTTCTCATTAAAATTTGAGAGTATGACCTACAAACTGAGACATTGACCGACTTGTACACAGGCTGCACATACCTTGTGGGGTGGTTAGAGGTGGTACAATCCAAGTTTGGGGCCACAAGTTTAGAGGAGCAACAATGAATGATTTGTGATGGCATCCATGGTGCCATCCAATTAGGGAGGCAAGACCAGGGAATTAACATTCCTTCAATAGGTCCTATGAGATTCTTGGATACGGGAAAGGCCAAACGACCAACCCTATCACAAATGGATACTCCCTCAGTGAGTCCCATTGATCCTTCATATGTTGTTTCCCTTGGAGTCTCGATACCCTCTAAACCCACAAGCAATAGTTTCACATTCCCAACTTTAGCTCATCTTTCCCTTGAAGATTCTACGGCTACTATGTGGGTCCCACCAAAAAGTACACCTTGGACCTCATTCGTGAGTAAAGCACGGCTACATAGTAGCACAATGCCCACAACAATACCTACAAGTGTACATCAATCATATGTATCTATGGGACCTCATACCCATGTAGCTCCAACACCCTCGATTGTTTCAACAACCTACACTCCACAACCACCCTATCCGGGTACTCATTCTAGTGGGGCCATACCAGGCAGTATTAACATGTTATATCCTATGTCTGCTATGCCTAGGGCCACACATATGAACTTTGGGCCACCAGATGGCACAACATTGTACCCACCTTGGGATCCGAGGATCACATGTATGCCTAACCCAATGCCACCCCCATTCCACATGCAGTCCCAAGAGCGCTTGTCCCCATTATGCATGCTTACTTGGGTGACTTGGCAACATTTTCTCAAGCTATGGGTCGATCTATTGCTGAAAATATACATAACACACCTAATAGAAGCCTAGAAGTAAGGCAGTACAAGTGGCCAAGCTCACAAAAAAATACAGTGGGGACGGGGATGTAAGAAATCATATTGAGGTATTTGAGCACATATGTGATTCCCTTGAAGAGCACAATGAACTGCATAAATGCAAAGCTTTGAGCTTGATCTTAAGTGGGAAGGCAGGGGAATGGTATAGAACCCTACAAAATGAAGAGGGCACGAACTATCCTACTCTTAGGAGACTATTCTTGAAAGAGTACATACAAGAGGGAGTACTTTGAGGTGTAGCATCTCAGCTCCAAAAATCCCAACGAGAGGAAGGGGAGTCAGTGAGAAATTTTAATAGTCGCTTGAAGCATTTGAATTCTTGTTGTAATCCAAATGAGCACATCAATAATGAGGACTTCAATAATAATCAATTTCTCGATAGATTCATTAGGGGACTACGAGACGAGGATATCTATAATGGCCTAGTCATTAGAGGTATCACCACTTGGGAAGCAGTCACCACCAATGCAAACCAATTGGAGGACAATTTAATGATTCAAGGAGAAAGAGTGTCTGTTGAGCCTTAATCTACTAGCTCGCAAGCATCGGGGCATGAGCCAATGACCATAAAGCCTATTGTTAAAGAGCCAAAGATATCTAAGATGACTTTAGCAGATCTCACCAAGGCCATTCAAGAAAGTCTTAGAGATAATCGTGCCTCACAAAACAATCATATGTATCCAAGAAGGAAACAACAATGGTGCACAGTTTGCTTTAGTCAAAATAGCACTAGTGAATGCCCTACATTTAGAGTAAAATTCAACAAAAATTGCAATGCATGTGGTAGGTACGGTCACCAAGCTAAGGATTGTATAATGTTCAAACGTGTGATGGCGAATAGACCACTCGTGGCCTGGACAAATTCACCTCAAGTTCCTGCATTGATGCATGCCCCACTGTTGAACAACTATTGCAACACATGGTTCCTAGAGCCCAAAATGTTGCTCAAGCTACCACTATCACCTCCAGTGCTAGGACCGCGGCCCCCGCATCCAAGAGTCCCCCCTATGAATCATATGGGTTGTGAGCCATCTAGTGCTTGTTTGGAAGGTTGTGAGGAAGATATAGAGCCTAATATTGCATGTGGGGGATGGATGCACTTGAAGAGTGTCCACAATACTACATGGAGGACTAGTGGGGACAAGTCAAACATGTTTGTCAAGTAGTTGCTCTTGCAGCAAGAGGCCAAAATATCAATCTCATTACCAAGAGACAACCTCTTCAATGCTACAAGTGTGGGGGTCCGCATCGTGTATTTGAGTGTCCTATTAGACTACAAAATAATGTCACACTTGTGCATACCAATCAAGGGAACACATCTACAATGCCGATACTCATGTGTAATCAATGTGGCATAGATCATTTGATTGCTCAGTGTCCTAAAAATCCAAATGCACCAAGGATCATGCCATTGAACTTAGTTGAGATTATTGAGGCACCATCACAAAGTACACCGGTGGTACCAGTAAATGTACTCATGTGATTGAAACATAACCAAAATTATATTCTTGAAGAAAGAGACGTGGCATCAACCGCTCAATCCAAGAAGAAGAAGAAGAAGGAAGAGATCACAAAAGGTAACAAAGTCAAACCCTAGTTCAAAGACTAACATACAGACTAGTAACGACCCCGTGTATATGAACGACACTCCCTTGAAACGATTCTGATTCAGATGAGACCATGGAGACTAAAACGACCATTAGAAAAGAAAAAAATGAGGATTATGGTGAGCCACAATGGACACACATAGGAAGAAGATCGGAACTTACCCAAACCCTATAGATGAGATCGAGCTAGTCAAGCAATTAAGGAGTTTGGTAGATGAGACCCAAAGGGAGCTAGAACCAACACCTAGGAAGATCCAAATTACATACACAATGTTTCCTACACAAAATCAACCTCACAAAGACCATAGATCACTAGCCATACCTAGTGTCATCCAAGAAGAAAGTAACTTTAAGTCATTGGAAAGTGGGCGTACTCCCTTCTTGTTGGAAAGGATGTTTACAGAGGGATTACCTGACCCTATTGAAGAAATGGAGAGTCCATCTTCCCTATGTCAAGGAACTAAATCCCAAAAAGTTTCGTTAAACATTGCCAAATTGATGGATTTCATGGCTTCAGAAGTTAGAACCACCATCATGTCTAAACTATATGGAGAGGTCAAGCTATTCCTTGCTCTTCGAGCTTTCCTCAATGAAGAACCAAAAGTCGGGTTACCACAATTTGCACAGATAGCTAGGTCTAATGAAGTGCTAGTAGATGAGGAACCCTTAGATCCACAACCCACCCTGGTGGATGAGAACTCTATTGTTGAAATACATGTTAACAAGTTGGGACAGTACTTTGAAGGCAATGAATCCAATGCGACCTTACCAATCACTACCGAAAGATTAATTGTGAAGGGAATCCTTATGCAAAGTTACAAAATGGAAATGCAGTGAAAGTAAAACAACCAAAAAACAAAAGGCAAAAGTGCCAACAATGTAAAACCGTAAGCTGGAAGAGAAATCTTGATTCGATTTGGTACTTCACTCAGAGCCCTAGAGGTTCCCAGTGTGCGCGCTTTTCCTTAAGAAGAAAAAATCTCCTGGCATACAAAATAAGCACACACGTCAAATGACTTTTGAATCGATGTAAACCAAAGAGAGCCCAAAAGATCAATTAAGGCTCTACGTGGAAACAAGGCATCTAGCATAAACCCTTTGGGGGGTCAAACAAAGGGAACCATTTAGGGGATGATTTCATGTGCAATTTTTCCTTTATCGTATCTTAACTAGACGATCTTCTAGGTTAGCCTCTGGTCAAGCCTCTAGTCAACCTTGGGACATGAAACACTCTACTCTCACAATTAAACAGCTTGATTGACCATAGAGAATTGAGAAGCTTGCCCATGGAGTTAATAGTTGACCTTTAGTGCCTATTGACAATTAAATTAGCGACCCTAGACCTTTTGATTCGTTGATCTTTACAAGTACTTATGTGTTTGGTTCTATTGCATTTTAATGTTTACTGCTCAACAAATTGTTTAATATTCTGTTACAAATATCCATATTCTATGAGAATGCAGTTACTGTGCCATTTTTGGTTGATTTTTCAATATTCAAGTAAAGCTAAAGAATTGAGCTCTTGCAGAGGACCAGTGCAGAGTATTAAACTTCTTGATTGAGTGCATATCCATGGGCTACAAGATCTATCCGCGTGGACCCACGAAGTTCCTACTTTTGAACACACCTTCCTAAATGCCGAGGTTGAAATTTACATCAAGAAGGGGACCTGTTAACTTTGTTCATCCTCGTTATTAGTATTGAGCTATGGGCCGGGCTTGTTGGCTCCACACATGTATTCATGGGTGATCGTCGACGATAGGCGCACGCCACATTTAGAGAGAGAGAGAGAGAGAGAGAGAGAGAGAGAGAGAGAGAGAGAGAGAGAGAGAGAGAGAGAGAGAGAGAGAGAGAGAGAGAGAGAGAGAGATAGTATACTAACTATTGGCCAAATGTGGGTGCCCAAGTCTAATTGGGACTACTCACATAAGGGCTTGTAACCCTAACTTTTATCTCATTCTTGAATGTATGGTTTGCTTGCTCTCTTTCTCTGCAGCGTAGAATCCTGTTGTGGGTGAGTGTGTGAGAGCATGTGTGTGCGAGTGAGGGTGAGCAAGCGACCTTACGATAGTGGCGAGGTGGTTGAGCAGCAGCGATGGTGGGCTCCCTCTTCACGGTGGTGTAAGATTCCTGTAACAACAAAAAAACAGATGTGAGTGACAAATTGTTTGCATTCGTGAGCTTCCCCGCACACGGGTTGTGTGTTTGAAGCTTTAATGGCTCATGCACAGCGTACAACAAGTCCCCTATGATACAATGTGACAAAAGTGGGCTAGCAAGGGGTGTCATATGTACTAGCATCTAGAAAAATAAAGCATTCAAGAGCATGCAATTACCGGGTTTATTACCTACCACTCTACCATCTAAACAATCAAAGAAAGAGATGCTACAATGTACCAAAGAAGGGCCTCTCGATTGTGAAAATCACTCGATGAGGTGGATGAGAGTCTCACCCATCGATCAAACCTCCTATTAAAGCTATGCTTCAAAATGTACTTTAATACAAGGAAGAAATGCTACAACGTACCAAAGAAGGGCCTCTTGCTTGTGAAGAGCACTTGATGAGGTGAATGAGAGTCTCACCCATCGAGGAAACCTCCCATCCAAGCTATGCTTTGAACTATACTTTACTCCAAGGAACCATCACCTCTACCTGGCATCAGCTATCCAAGCGGCCTATGAACTCTGTCATCATCGGGAGCCTCTACTACTCGCCAAGTCTACCGTAGCGCCTCCTCCGAGTCGCATGTTATACTAGTCTACCTCTAGCCTAAGAACAAAATCAATGCAAATCTTGAACAAAAAGTATGTGGACACCTAAAAATGTGTGTTCATAGTACGTCACATACTGCAAAAGTGTGCGCTCTCACCTGGCAAGGTGGAAACAATCCTTTAATGGGTGCTTGTAGCCCTAGCTTAGGACGAAACTACTATAGAATGAGAGATCATATTGATGGTAGATCCTACACTGGCTCCATGTTAGGCCCATTAGGAAATATTTGGACCATGTAAGGGCCCTTTGGATCAAGGAAACTCTAAGAATTGACCCATTAGATGAGGGTGGTGATATCAACTGGTAGTTAGAAAATGGTATGGGACCTTTATTTTGATCCCTTCATTATGTCATTGTCCCTAGAGAGAGAGATGGGGGGGGGTTGGGTTGCCATGATTGAGAGGGACCCTTTCAAGAAAAGGGACCCATCCACCTCTATTTAAAAAAGAAAATCTATGTACACAAAAATTCTAAAAAGTGATATTTTTAAAAAAAATGACAGTTTTCCCCCTCAAATTCTCCCCCAAACTATCTTTGTCATAAAATCTAATCTCTACCTATCCCAAATGACTTTCCCACACTAAAGTGATCATTCAGTATGGGAAGATAAAAGGGAAAAAGAGTTAGGATATAGATATGTGCTGCTAGATCTACTCTCTCAGTAGGGGACCAAGAGGAGAGATAAGTTTATCTCATTAAGGGTCCAAATGGAGAGAGGTCTACCAAAGAGCAATGTACACTTAATGGAGCTTTAAAAGACCTTAGGTTAAGGTGCATTAAAGCCTCTGAAGGTTAGTGTTAAAAGCCCTTAGGGCCATGACCATTGGGTTAGTCTTTTGCCTATGCTAGGTGTTTTAAACCTTTGTATAATTGGACTATGGTTACCAAGTGGATGCAAGTGGACATTCCCACTTGCATGGGGCAAGCCCTCTTAGTAGGGATATGAGAGAGAACACACACACACACACACACACACACACGCGCACACACACGCACACGCACACGCACACACACACAGAGTACAAGAGCCCCCTTTCACATAAGCATATAGGACACATGTCAAGCACCTAGACAGGTTGCCCCCAATGAAGCCCGAATCCTATTGGATGACCAATGTGAAGGACCAATGAGAATTAAGCTTTAGAAAGACAAGCTTAAACCTTATTGGATGGGCCATTAAATGAACCAATAAGAATTAGGATCTCCTTTATTTCTATTGAACAGTGTACCAAGGGGTCCAATGAGAATTGAGAAGACCATGTGCAAGCTTAATTCCTATTGGCAAGTTTACCATGAGAACCAATAAGAATTTAGCTTCATTTAACTAATGAATTAAGCTCTCTCTCAAAGCGGGAAATAAGGAAACTTGTCACAATCTTACACCCCTTGCTTGAAATGAACTAAGCCTTTCATTGGCTAGGCCCAGGCTTGGACCAATAGGCTTCAAGCTAGTGTATCAAGCTTGGTTGACCTCTCTCTCTCTCTCTCTCTCTCTCTCTCTCTCTCTCTCTCTCCCCCCCCCCCCCCCCCCCCCCACGTGTAGCTCACTAGCCCCACTCACACACACACACACACACACACACACACACACACACACACACACACTTTTGTGCAATGCAAATCAAGTCTCCATCTCAAGGGAGAGCAATGGAGAAGCCTACGCAAACAACTTTTGACCATGGAATGCAAATCCAAGCAAGAGACTAGATCTTCAAGCATGCTTATCATCTTCTCCATCTTCATTACTATGCTAAGCTATGCTCTAAGAGTGCTGATATATGAGGATAAAACTTCTTTCTTGTATGCTACATCTTCTTCCTTTTCTCTTCCCTCGCTCCCTTCTAGCTCTCTTCACCTTTGAAGGCGTTTGCAGTCTTGGGATTGAGGCCGAGGACAAGTTCCCGTCTACTGTAAGTAAGTCTCTCTTTATGGGAGAACATATAATACAAAAACCTTTTGGAGGGGGGAATGGCTCCAAGTAAATTTGGTCCTCAACTATTGTCAATTTTTCTATTTCTCTCTCTTTTACATATATTGTTCATGCCAAGATAACTAGGTGTAATATTTGTTTCTATCTTCAATCAAGCTCTCTCTCTCTCTCTCTCTCTCTCTCTCTCTCTCTCTCTCTCTCTCTCTCTCTCTCTCTCTCTCTCTCTCTCTCTCTCTCTCTGTCTCTCCATTAGGAATTCTCTTAATGAAAAGCTCACTACTATCACTTTAATTCCACTAAATCATGTTATCAGCCTAATTCTGTTACATTGGTATCAGAGCCATTGGTCTCTCTTTTCTTACTTAAGAAGAGAGGTCCTTAATCTTTCTACAAGAGGTTTTGTAGTTACCAAAGAACAAGTTAGCATACACACATAAATTTTGTTAGTGCATGGCTGATAATAATAAAGAGAGTAGAATGAATATTGATGAATTTAATTTTGCACATGAAGGTGCTAATAATGAAGCCCCTATGCTTGTGAATTATCTTGTCACTAGGCTACAACAAGCCATGAGCAACCCCACTCTACAAGGTGAAGTTATCCAACAACTTCACACCCATGGGATTCTCCAAACTCCCCAAGAAGAGAGAGGGGAAGACTCTTGTTGAGACTTCCAAAAGAAGACTCTCTTCAGTGAGAGAAGAGGAGGAACCTTACAAAAGACAAAGAAGTGAGTCTCCAAACCCTTCGAAAGATGTGGCTCTCCAATTCCTCCTAAAAGGAAAAGATCATTGCATAGTCCTTCTCCTCATAATTTCAAGAAGGAAGAGAGAATCAAAAGAAGAAAAAGGAGAGAAATTGGTCACCCTCTTCTCCATGTTCATCACCTTCCTCCTCTTCTCATGAAAGTAGTGGCTTATCCCCTGAAGATCCCAAGAGGAGAGGGCATTGAAAGTCTTATGTTACTTCCAACAAGCTCAAGAAGTTCAAAGAGAGAGGAAAGAATATCTGTTTTCTCACCTATGATGGCACCTTTGGTACCACAGACAAAGTCTTGGCCTTTATCCAACAATTTGATGCAGCCTTTGGAGATGAGGGCCTCACAAAGTCCTCTAAGCTACAACATGTAGCGATGCATTTTCAGAAGTCTGCCAAACAATGGTGTGCTAGTCTACGAGCTAATGGCAAAGCTCCAAAGACATGGAAATCTCTAAGAGATTCTATAATGAGGCAGTGTCTTTCAAGCGATGCCAAAGACAAAGTTCTTACCGAATGGCGAAGCTTGAAGTTGTCTCCCTACAAGTCTATCCACAAGTATGTGGACTAGTTTTGGGAGTTACATCTCAAAGCTGTTATCTACCAAAAGATAGACTCTAGAGAAAAAAATTGACAGTTTTGTGTTGGGCTATCTGAAGACATGGCAGAGTATGTCAACTCTCAAAGGCCTAGGACCATTACTAAATTCATACACCATACCATGGTCGCTTCACAATTTTAATTTCCAACAAGGGGCTAAGAGGAATTCTAAGCCCATGGAAACTAAATACCGAAATGAACCTAGAGGAGGGAAGAACAATCCACAAAATTCTTCTCAAGGAAATCCTAGCAACAACAACAACAGCGATAAAGAGGAATGACTTTACAAAGGTAAGAATAAACTCTCTCCAGCAGAGTTAGGGCATTTTTGAAAAAACAACAAATGCTTCAACTGCATAGAGCAGGGACATTGCTATAGCACTTTCCCCAAAAGAAATGCATGAAATGAGCCACCTACGGCTTCTATTGTTGAATCTCCAAAAGAGGATAGTCATTGCAAAGGGTCACCCCTTTCCTATGCTTGGGGAAAGGTGAGAGAACATGATGGCTTTATCCTTTTCGACCTTGGCTCCACTCACAACATCATATCAATGGAGTTGGCCACTAAATCAGGCATACAAGCTCATGAGATGGAAGACACTATGAATTCTGATGGAGATTTCAAGGGGCAAGAAGCTACAGTTACTCCCTTGATTTAGAAATTGAGGCTTCATGTCCAAAACTATGTCGACAAAGAGAACTTCTTCATCGCCCCTCTCAAGCATGAGGATGTTATCTTAGGGGCACCATGGTTTAATTGCATGGCTTCCATTATGAAGTTCCCTAAAAGGAGAATATATTTCAAGTACATGAGAAAAACATGTACATAGATGCTAGTGATTCGGGTCGTACCATACCCCTTGTAAATGCGTCCGCTTTTGATAAGTCAATGAAAAGCTCAATTTCTACGTGCATGATTTTTGTTAAAGAGTCCATAAATGATCCTAATGTTTTACTAAATAAAAATGGTAGGAATCAAGAGGAATTAGAATCTCTAAATTTATAAATGAATTCTAAGATATTTTTATCGATGATATCCTTGGAGAGCTACCTCCAAAATGAAGGGATGATGATCATGCAATAGAGCTTCTACCCGGAATCTCACCGCCTAATAAGCCTCCTTATCGACTTTCACAAGCTCAACAAGAGGAGATCATGAGACAAGTGTATGAATTGGTAAATAAAGGGATGGTGACGCCTAGCTCTTCTCCATTCTGTTCACCAATCCTTCTAGTACAAAAGTAAGACCACGTACCGCATGTGTGTCAATTATAGAGCACTAAATAGGATCACTATCAAAAATAGATTTCCCGTGCTGCAGGTAGAAGATCTATCTGATAAACTGCAAGGGTCTACCAACTTCACTAGGATTGACCTTAATAAGGGCTATCATCAAAAAGGATAGCCAATGAAGATATTGTAAAGACCACTTTTTGCACAACGTTTGGTCTTTATGAAAATTGTCAAGCCTTTTGGATTGACAAATGCTTCGGTCACATTCAACCGCTTAATGGAGAAATTTTTAGGCCCTACTACAAGTTTATAGGAGTGTTCTTTGATGATATTATTATCTACCCCAATTTGCTTAAGGAGCGTAAGCAACATCTCTAGGTGTTCTGAGAGAGAATAAGCTTTTCATTAATAAAAAGAAGAGTGAATGTTTCTTACAAGATATCCAATACTTAGGTCACATTATCTCTCAAGATGGCATCTGTATGGATCCACAAAAGTTAGAGGTAATACAAGGATGGCCTAATGCAAGGAATCTACATGAGCTACAAAGCTTTATTGGTATGTGTGCATACTACAGACGCTTCATAGAAAATTCTTGCTAATAGCAGGACCTTCATATGACTTAAGGAAATAGAACTTTAAGTATACATGGACTGCAAAAGTGCAAGATGCTTTTGACAAGCTTAAAGAGAAGCTTATCTCTCAACTTGTGCTTACACCACTGGATCTCCCAAAGCCATTTGAGGTCCAATGTGTGCTTAGGGTGATTGCCTTAGAGCAATTTTGCTTCAAGAAGGGCATTCCATAGCAAACGAGGGTCAAAGATTCAAGTTTAATGAGGCAAGAGTCCAAGACTCAAGTCCTATGAGCAAGTATTTGGTATATACAAAAAGTAGCTACTAGCTGTTCTACACGCACTAGACTTATGAAAGCACTATCTTTTGGGGACTCCATTCATCCTACAAATAGATCACCAAAGCCTCAAGTACTTCATGATGCAAACCAAGATCTCTGACAAACAAATGAGGTGGGAAAATTTTCTTTCACAATTTCATTTTCATATTGCTCACATTGTGGCGAACACAATCAAGTAGCCGATGCACTATCACGATGGCCAAGAGCAAATGCAGCATCTATAGAAACTCAGAATGATCTATCTTCAATGATAGATGATTATGCTACTGATCCCGATTCCAAGGATGTGATTTCAGCCCTTGCATTAGGGACGAAAGAGGAACCATTCATCTTGCTAGATGGTTATCTTCTCTAGGGAAACGTGCTATGTGTTACTAACTCACTTCATGAGAAAGTAATGTATAAATCCCATGCATCTCAACATACTCTTCAAGAAGTAGAGACGTACTTCTATTGGCCTACCATGAAAGTAGACATACAAGATTATGTTTCAAAATGTATGGTATGCCAAAGGACAAAGTATGTTCGAGGGAAGCAACTTGGATTTCTCCAGCCATTGCCAATTCTTGACTCACCATGGGAGAGCATATCCATGGATTTTGTCTTTGGATTGCCCAATTATATTCATGGTAATACATGAATATGGACAATAGTTGATAGATTTATCAAACAAGCACACTTTATACCTATTCAAAAGACTATTGAGGCACATCAAATGGAAACCCTCTTCATATCTCATATTTTCAAGTACCATGGCCTACCAACATCCATAGTGCCGGATTGAGATCCTAGAATGACCAATAATTTTTGGAAGGCTCTCTTTGAGAATCTAGGTACAAGGTTAAATTTCTCTTCGACCTATCACCCCCAAACGGATGGCCAAAGTGAGATAGCTAACCTTACGATTCTAGATCTACTTATAGCCTATGTTTCGAAAGTAGATCAACACTCACATTGGGAGAAGTACTTACCTCTTGTAGAGTATGTGTACAATAGCACTACATACTTCTACATGAAAGGCACCATTCAAGGTCATAAAGGGAAGATCTAAAAGTCCCTTGCTACTTAAGCTACATGGGAAGATCTTCGCTGATGTTGCTGCTGCTTATGAGTAAAGCCGAGATCTATAAGAATCTTTTCAAAAGATTAAAGAGGCTATATTCATCTCACATCAAAGGAAAAAAATTGCTACTAGTAGACACAAGAGAGCCTTAGCTTTTAAGGAAAAAGATTGGGTCTTGCTAAAGTTCCCCAAGGCTTGTCTAAGGCAAACTACGGGAAAAAATCCTATGGGCTACCAAAAATATTATGTTAAACTAGAAAAAAGATACCAATGTTTTCAAATTCTTAAGCCAATCAACAAGATGGCCTATCAATAAAAGTTTCCCCATCATTGACTGATACACAATGCTTTTCATGTGAGGCTACTTACGCCTTACAAAGGCGAGCCACCAAGATAAGCAATAATTGAATACCCTCCAGAGATCAAGGCTCCAATCTGAATCCATCCTTCAAAATCAAGACAAGGTGCTAAGACATGGTAAGATAATCAAATGGTATCTTATTAAACTCAAGAAATATCCTTTTGATGATGCTAGCTGGATGCAAGGAACGCATCTTAAGGATATTGTAAACCTTGTCAATGCTTACAATGCTATAGTAGAAAATGTAGATGCCATTTTAAATAAATGATGTTTTTGTCTTATAAGACTTTCTCTCTTTCTTTTATTGTGCACAAATTTTAGTAATATGCATGCTTAGTATCATGTTTGTGGCGACGACGTCTCCCAAACACCAGGTAAAATTTTTCACTCTACTTTGGAAGTATGATGTGGATTAAAGAGCAAACATGCTTGTGGCAACTGAGTCTCTCAAACACCAAATGGATTAGTAATCCATTCTGGAATGATGTCATAGGGTAGAAAGGGATCCTTTACCCACTAGAAAGCATGGATATATGACTAGGCTTTACCTTCTCTACCCCATAGTCAAGGACGACTATGATTTCAAGAGAGAGGTAATGTCATAAAATCTAGTATCTACCTATCCCAAATTATTTTCCTATACTAACCTAATGAGAACCAATAAGAATTTAGTTTCATTTAACTAATGAATTAAGCTCTCTCTCAAAGGGGGAAAGAAAAAAACTTGTCACGATCCTTCACCCCTTGCATGAAATGAACTAAGCATTTCATTATCTAGGCCCAGGCTTGGACCAACAGGCTTCAAGCTAGTGTATCAAGCTTGGATGACCTCTCTCTCTCCCCCCCCCCCCCCCCCCCCCCCCGAACTTGTACCTCATCAACCCCACTCACTCACTCACACACTTTTGGGAAATGCAAATCAAGTCTCCATCTCAAGGGAGAGCAATGGAGAAGCCTACACCAACAAATTTTGACCATGGAATGCAAATGGAAGCAAGAGACAAGCTTCAAGCATGCTTATCATCTTCTCCATCTTCATTACTATGCTAAGCTATGCTCTAAGAGTGATGATATGTGAGGAGAATAATTCTTTCTTGTATGCTACATCTTCTTCCTCTTCGCTTCCCTCACTCCCTTCTAGCTCTCTTCACCTTTGAAGGCATTTGAGGTCTTGGGATTGAGGCCGGGGACAAGTTCTTATCTACTGTAAGTAAGTTTAATTGTTGTTTTGGGCATAATATTGGTGTATGAAGCTTTTCATCTTTATGTAATCAACAAGGTCTCAAGGGACACAAAGAATGTAGTGTACCAAGTTTCTCTGTTGGGGTATAAAGCCCAATGTGGTCGCCCAGGTAAGTGGGCGGGCCGCCAGGTATGTACACATATTCTTTTGTAAAAACCTAATAAGAACTCACTATGCTCTACACATTACAGTAGAGCGAGTTCACCATATCGTCGTGCTCTTCTTCTCGCACTCTCTCTCGCGTCGCACTTCCGCTCGTACTCCTTCAACTGGTATCAGAGCTCAGATCGAGGCTCGGGGCAGCACTACAGGAGGCTAGAGTCACCAGCTCAGATTGGAGTGAAATTCGACAGGCGAAGACACGGCCCCAAATCTCGTGGGAGAGCCCGAAGGTCTTGGTGTGCTCAGAATTTCATTATGAGGTCATCTCGGTCACCGTTCGGCTTCGACAAAGGTCTGCGCAGGCCATTTTCGACTACATGGTCTCGGTGGGTGCAGATCCGACTCTGCAAATTTGGGTTTTTTCGGCCTACGACTGCAGGTGCTGAGGATATCGACACTCCCAGAGTGTTGATTTGTGGCTATCTACACATCGAAGGACGGCTCACAGTTCTTGGAGGCGTGTCACATACGACACGGGCGCATCTACACACAGACTGTAGGCGACATCCACTAGTTCATCAGGTAGCTTGTGTTTGCTGCTTGATATTCCAGATTTCATCCTGACATTGCAGGTACTTCCACATGGGATGTATTGTCAGAGATGATGTATGTCTGTTGAGGGTTTGTTGGCTGTGAGTCACGCAGCAAACAACCGCCGCAGTGGTTACAGCATACAGTGGGAAATTTGTGGATGTATGACTTTGTGGGAAGTCTATGTACTGTCAGATTTACTGCAGCCTTTGTTGAGGGTCGAGTGAGGTTTTATTGAGCTGGGGGATTCTCGAATGTTGAGATCCTTTCGGTGATACAGGTCTTGGAGCGATCCCTCGAGCACCCTTAGATAGGCAGCTAGGATGTATTGACTGTGAGTTAGACAGTTGGGATTGCATCTTTGCTTTACTGCCGTTAAGGCATTGTCACAGTCTATGCTTACAGGACAGTGAGAGACAGTACAGGTGCAGGACAGGTTTACCCGCAGCTTACAGTGTCAGAGAGACAGTGTTTTTTGAGCTGTTTTTTGGTCTGTTTTTTGAGTACACCAGAGCCATTTTACAAAGGAGACTCTGCCGAAATTTATGCAGAATCTGAAGCTTTCTTGGTTCATTTGACAGGTTGATATTGGTTCAGAGGTCAGTTTACAGGGGAAACTCTGCCGAATTTTTCCCAGGAAAGTAAACCACTGTGAAGCGTAGCTATGGCTGGATCACAGGACACTGCTCTTTACAATATCAAGAAGCTAGATGGAACCAATTTCCCATTGTGGAAGAAGCAAATTTGGCACGTGTTGGTACAAAAGAAGCAGATAAAACCTATAAAGCTCAAGGGGATAAAACCAGAAGATATCGACGAAGATGAATGGAGCGAAATGGATGAATTGGCACTTTCTACCATTATGCTGACTTTGGCAGAAAGCGTTTACTTCAATGTAGCAGACGAGATGTCGGCTTATCAAGCATGGTTAAAGCTGAGTGATCTTTATGAGAAGCAGAGTGCAGCTTCAAAGGTATACTGGCTTAAGAAGCTTGTTGACTTGAAGATGAAAGAAGGGACACCTATGTCCAATCATCTGAATGAATTCAACACAATCTATAGTCAGTTGTCAGCTCAAGGTGTCAAGTTTGATGAACCTGTTAGAGCTATGTTCCTGTTGATCACATTGCCGGAAAGTTGGGACACTTTTCGCACAGCTTTGAGTAATTCTGCACCTCCAGATGGTTTGAACATAGCAGGAGTAGAAGGAAGTCTGCTTACTGAAGAAACCAATAGAAAGACAATGGACAAAGGCAAGGGAACAGCCTTAGTTGTCAGGGGAAGGACCAAAGAAAAGTACAAAGGTGGAAAGAGGAATCAGTCTCGTAGCAAGTCCCGCAATGCTAAAGGCAAGAGTGACATAGAATGCTACCATTGTGGCAAGAAGGGTCACATGAAAAGAGACTGCAGAGAATGGAAAGCAGAAAAAGGCAAAGAGAAAGCTGAAGACCATGGTGAGAAGAACAAGTCCTCAATGAAGATTCAAGAAATAAATGTGACAAACACTGTTGTAGAGGATGACAGTCTAGTGTCAGGAGACATCTACTTCTTGAAGAATACAATGGACTCAGCTCTTCTTACAGCATCTGATGGAAATGCACTGAGTGACTGGATTATAGACTCAGGGGCATCACCTCATGTGTCTCCAAACAAGGAGTGGTTTACCTCTTATGTGACCACTAAAGATCATGTTCGGCTAGGCAATGGGCACGCATGTGAGATCTTAGGTGTTGGGGATGTTCAATTGAAGTTTCAGAATGGCTCTTCTTTCACGCTGAAGAATGTGAGACATGTTCCCGCAATTACAAAGAGCTTGATCAGCACAGGTTTACTTGATGATGCTGGCTACGTCACCACTTTTGGACAGAACATGTGGAAGATATCCAAGGGTTCTATGACAGTAGCACATGGAGTAAAGTCTGGAGGACTTTACATGATTTATGTATCAAATGTCTCTAAAAATGTAATCAATGTAACCGAGCAGCCAAACGTTTCTTTGTGGCATAGCCGGTTAGGACATATGTCCAAGAAGGGAATGGAAATCTTGTCTCGTTCTGGTTATTTGCCTGGCTTTTCATTTAATGATTTTGAATTCTCCGAACATTGTCTGTATGGTAAGCAAACACAGCAGCCACATAAGCATAGAAGCAGTAGAAGAGATACACAGTTGGCACTTGTTCATAGTGATTTGTGTGGACCTATGCCTAACCTATCTCTAGGGGGAGCTTCTTACTTTATGACATTTATAGATGATTACTCAAGGAAAGTATGGGTTTACTTTCTCAAGCACAAGGATGAAGCGTTTAGTGTTTTCAAAACGTTTGTGACACTTGTGGAGAATCAGAGTGGCAAGAAGCTTAAATGCTTACGCACTGACAATGGTGGAGAGTATGTTTCAAAGGCCTTTCAGGACTTTTGTGAGTCAAAAGGTATAAAACGTGAACTTACTGCTCCTTACAATCCTCCTCAAAATGGTATTGCTGAGAGGATGAATACGACCATACAAGAGAAGGTCAGAAGTATGTTATCTAATGCACAACTACCAAATGGGTTTTGGGCTGAAGCTGTATCAACAGTTGTTCATCTTGTAAATAGATCTCCTAGCAAGGTTTTGCAGAAGGATTCAGTGCCAGAGATGGTATGGTCAGGCAAAATGCCCTCATACAAGCATCTCAGAGTCTTTGGCTGTGAGGCATATACTCACGTTCCAAAGGAATTTAGGAACAAACTTGAGCCAAAGAGTAGAAAGTGCATCTTTCTAGGCTATGGTAATTCTGGTGAGATGGGGTACAGACTTTGGGATCCCGAATCCAGAAAGGTTGTCCGCAGCAATGATGTTCACTTTAATGAATCCAAATATCATTCTAAACCAGAGAGGGTTGAGGAGATTAGAAGAGTTGTCTTCCAAGAAGATGGACCTGCACGTGCAAGACAAAATGTCAGGGCTCAAGAGGAGCAAGGACAGGATAGATTGGAACCACAGGTTGTGGTTGAGCCTGAGCCACCTATTGTGCGTAGATCTGGACGTGTCACGCGACCTCCTGATAGGTTTGTTCCATCTATGAATATGTCATGTTGACTGATTGCAATGAGCCTTCATGTTACAAGGAAGCAGTGCAAATGAAGGACTCCGGGAATTGGCAATTGGCCATGCAGTCAGAGATGACAGCTCTGCATAAAAACCAGACATGGAAGCTAGTTAAATTACCACGGGGCAAAAAGGCTCTACCCTGTAAATGGGTTTACAGGTATAAGATCACCGCTCATGATAGTCAGCCAAAGTACAAAGCAAGGCTTGTTGCCAAGGGCTTTAAGCAAGAACAAGGCATTGACTTTGATGAAGTCTTCTCTCCGGTGGTCAAATGACTACATTGAGATGCTTTCTTGCATTGGTTGCCATATTAGATTTGGTGTTGCACCAAATGGATGTCAAGACAGCGTTCTTGCATGGTGATTTAGATGTGGAAATTTACATGCAGCAGCCAGAAGGGTTTGTTGAGAAAGGCAAGGAAGATTGGGTATGCCAGTTGTTAAAGAGTCTTTATGGCTTAAAACAATCACCGAGGGCATGGTACCATAAATTCCACAAGTTTATGCTTTCTCAAGGCTACAAACGTAGTGAGTTCGATCACTGTCTATATACAAAGAAGGCTAAGGATGGCAGTTGGTTGATCCTTATTTTGTATGTGGATGACATGTTGATTGCTTGCAAGCACTTGGAAGAAATTTCAGCTTTGAAGTCAAAGATGGCAAAATCGTTTGACATGAAAGACATGGGTGAGGCAAGTCATATACTTGGTATGCGCATTGAGAGAGACAGATCAAAGAAGTTGATTTGGTTATCTCAAACAGAGTATATTGACAAGGTTTTGCAACGTTTCAATATGGAGAAGGGAAAGGCATTGAGTGTTCCATTGCCACCATATGTGAAACTTAGCAAACAAGATTGTCCTGTGTCTGAGGAAGAACAAGCTGAAATGGATAAGATGCCATATGCGTCTGCAGTGGGTAGTTTGATGTATGCAATGATTGCTACTCGCCCAGACATTGCATTTGCAGTGGGAGTAGTAAGTCGATACATGTCAAACCCAGGCAAGAAACGTTGGGAGGCAGTGAAAGGAATATTGAGATACCTGAAAGCTACAAAGAGTATGCGTATATGCTATGGGAGTCAGGAGCTAAGTGTAAAGGGTTTTACAGACTCAGATTATGCAGGTGACTTAGACAACTGAAGGTCTACGTCAGGGTATGTCTTTACATTGGCTGGTGGAGCAGTATCATGGTGTTCTAGATTACAAGATTGTGTTACTCAGTCTACTACAGAGGCTGAATATGTTGCACCATCAGAGGCATGCAAAGAATCAATTTGGCTTAATCGACTAGTAACAGATTTGGGAATCAAAGAAGAGATGCCTGTGTTATATTGTGATAGTCAAAGTGCTATACAATTGGCTCGCAATCCAGTTTATCACTCAAAGACAAAGCATGTGGATGTGAAGTATCATTCCATCAGGGAAATGCTCCAGGATAAGCAACTTCAACTTGTCAAAGTTCACACCACAGAAAATCCTGCTGATCTACTTACAAAAGGACTTCCCTCAGAGAGCTTTGCGCATTTTCGCAAGCAGTTAGGTGTAGGGTAGTACATCACTTCTCTACATCTTTTGTATATTAGCTTGTATAGTAGCTTCTCTCACACTTAAAGTACCACATTGGACTTTAAGTGGGAGGTTGTTGGGGTATAAAGCCCAATGTGGTCGCCCAAGTAAGTGGGCGGGCCGCCAGGTATGTACACATATTCTTTTGTAAAAACCTAATAAGAACTCACTATGCTCTACACATTACAGTAGAGCGAGTTCACCATATCGTCGTGCTCTTCTTCTCACACTCTCTCTCGCGTCGCACTTCCGCTCGTACTCCTTCACTCTCTTTATGGGAAAACATATAATACAAAAGCCTTTTGGAGGGGGGACCGGCTCCAAGTAAATTTGGTCCTCAACTATTGTCTATTTCTCTATTTCTCTCTCTTTACATATATTGTTCAGCCAAGCTAACTAGGTGTAATGTTTGTGTTGATATCTTCAATCAAGCTCTCTCTCTCTCTCTCTCCATTAGAAATTTTCTTAATGAAATGCTCACTACTATCACTTTAATTCTGCTACGAGCAAGTTTCTTAGCCTAATTTTGTTACATTGGTATCAAAGCCATTGGTCTCTCTTTTCTTACTTAATAAGAGAGGTCCTTGATCTTTCTACGAGAGGTTTTGTAGTTACCAAAGAACAAGTTAGTATACACACATAATTTTTGTTAGCATGGCTGATAATAATAAAGAGAGTAGAATGAATATTGATGACGCTGATTTTGCACATGAAGGTTCTACTAATGATGCTCCTATGCTTGTAAATTATCTTTTTACTAGGCTACAACAAGCCATGAGCAACCCCGCTCTACAAGGTGAAGTTATCCAACAACTTCACACCATGGGATTCTCCAAACTCCCCAAGAAGAGAGAGAGCCTAGGAAGACTCTTGTTGAGACTTCCAAAAGAAGACTCTCTTTGGTGAGAGAAGAGGAGAAACCTTATGAAAGAGAAATAAGTGAGTCTCCAAACCCTTCAAAAGATGTGGCTCCACAAAGATGGTAGTCACAAAGATCTCCAATTCCTCCTAAGAGAAAAAGATAATCGCATAGTCCTTCTCCTCGTAATTCCAAGAAGGAAGAGAGGAATCAAAAGAAGAAAAAGGAGAGAAAGTGATCACCCTCTTCTCCATGTTCATCACCTTCCTCCTCTTCTCATGAAAGTAGCGGCTTATCCCCTAAAGAGTCCAAGAGGAGAGGGCATCAAAAGTCTTATGCTACTTCCAACAATCTCAAGAAGTTCAAAGAGGGAGGAAAGAACATCTCTTTTCTCACCTATGATGGCACCTTTCGTACCACAGACAAAGTCTTGGCCTTTATCTAGCAATTTGATGTTAGCCTTTTGAGATGAGGGCTTCACGGAGTCCTTTAAGCTACGATATGTAGCAATGCATTTTCAAAATTCTACCAGACAATGGTGGGCTAGTCTCTAGGCTAATAGCAAAGCTCCAAAAACGTGAAAATATCTAAGTGCTTCCATAATGAAGCAGTTTCTTGTTAGAATTAGGGTTGTAGAGAAACGCACACAGATTGGAGAAGACAAAGGAAGCTCAAGGCACACAATAGAGAGTGTGTTACTTAGTGTGAAATGGAAAGATAGATAGCCCTAGATTGATGAGCATATATACAATGCTTGGGGGAAAAACCTCCTAAAGAGGTAAAAAATGCCCCGGCGGTCCTAGTGTGTTCACACACATCACTACCACATGTATATGATGTATATGGTAACAAATCCCTCCTTGAGTGATGTGGTGAACAAGAGCTGGCACATGAGTAAAGGGAAGTGCCATGCCCTGAGGACATGATCAGTCCACAAAGGGGATTAAGCCCAAAGATTTGTGGAAAGCTTCAAGCTTCTCACGAGACAGTGCCTTTGTGAAAATATATGCAAGGTTGTCCTGTGTTGGCACATAAGCCAAGCGATCTCTCCTGCTGAGAGCCTCTCCTTGACATAGTGGTAATGCACCTCAATGTGCTTTGTGCAAGCATGAAAACTGGGTTCCTCGCAACTGCCAATGCGCTCTGACTGTCAGTGTAGATAGTGTTGGCAGTGTCCTGTCCAACACCCAAATAAGCCATAAGGCGTCTGAGCCATACACACTCAACCGTAGCTATGAAGACTACCCTGTACTCAACCTCACAACTCGAAGTGGCCACAGTAGGCTGCTTCTTGCTTAACCATGATATACATGAACTGCCAAGCATGAAACAAAAACCACTTGCGGACATTCGCGTGCCTCAAGTCCAAACTTACATAGCAATGTCTCTATTTAACTTTTCTAACACAAGGCAATACCACCATCACACTGCTTAAACTGTATACCCAAGTAATGATGCAACAGTCCCAAATCTTTCATCTTGAAAGTAGCATTCAAATCAGCCTTAAATTCAGCAATATGTCTCTCATTTGGTCCAGTGATCAGCAAATCATCGACATAAAGAACCACAATGAGAAGTACATCACCCTCACACTTTACATACAATGTGCTTTCTGTTGGACTGTTACGAAAGCCTCGTTTAACCAAATGAGTGTCAACTTTCTCATACCAAGCACGAGGAGATTGCTTCAACCCATACAAAGCCTTCTTACATCTGCACACTTTGTCCTCTTGTCCTTTTATGACAAAACCGCGAGGCTGCGTTACATAAACTTCCTCAAATATGTCACCATTCAAGAAAGCAGTAACAATGTCTGATTGATGTACATCCCAACCAAAATGAGCTGCCAATGCACATAGAAAACGCAGAGTAGTCATACGACAGGTTGGAGCAAAAGTCTCTTCATAATCATGGCTTTTTGCTATGCATAACCCTTTGCAACAAGTCGAGCCTTATGGCGATCGATCTCACCATCCGGCTTGCGTTTCAACTTGTAAACCCACTTCGTACCAATGGCCTTTTTGCCAGGAGGCAAATCACATAAAGTCCATGTGTCATTTTCTATAAGTGCATCATATTCTAATTGCATGGCAGCCATCCAATTTTTTGAATTATGTGCTTCATCAAAAGACAGAGGCTCCTCAACATCATGTAAGCTAGACACAGCCAAAGCATAACAATCTGATGCATAAGATGCATGGCGAGAGCCTGAACAAGTACGACTAGACAAAGGTGCATCCAATTTACTGTCACGCAAAGTGTGCACCATCCATTTTGGCATACCTCTAGCCTGCTCATTTTCAGCCCTTTCCTCATCAAATACATCATGTACATCTGCATCAGTAATAGACTGATCTGTAACATTTTCAGAAACCCCCATAGGTTGTACATTTGCCTCATTGGAAATTACATTCGTATTTCCACCACTGAAAAGAGGCAACAAAGTGTCATAAATGTCCTATGAGCTTACATTACTGTCTCTAGTACATGACAGCAAGGGCTGAACAAAATCTTCCACAAACACTACATCCCATGAAACCAGAATATGCTTTGTTTGCGGCACCAAAGCATATGCCAAACAGCCACGAACACGCATGTGCTCAATAGAAGGCTTTCTATCATGCCATGCTTCATATGGAGTAATAGACTACAAAGCTTTCGTAGGACACCTATTAAGTACATAAGTGGCACACATGATGGCCTCAAGCCAAAAAGAATGCGGCAAAGCTTGACTTTTGACCATACATCGTGCCATTTCCATAAGTGACCTATTTTTCCTCTCAGCAACACCATTTTGCTAAGGTGTATAAGGCACTGTATATTGGTGTTTTATCCCACAACTAGCCAGAAATGCATTAAATTCATGAGACATATACTCCCCCCCTCGATCGGAACGGAGGGTGCCCATAGTACATTTCGATACATTTTCAGCCATAGCCAGAAATTGTTTGAAGCACATAAAAACTTCGGACTTCGCTTTAAGTGGAAATACCCATGCATGCCCGGAGTAATCATCATTGAAAGTCACGAAGTACTGGTAATTGCCCAAGGACGGAGTTTGCATGGGCCCACAAACATCACTATGCACAAGCTGCAACCTGCATGTGGCCCTGACTGAACCATCCTTTGGAAACTTAGAACGCTGCATTTTACCCAAAATACATCCTTCACAAACATGTTTGACAGGTGCTTCAAGAGGCGGCAAAGAAGCAACCATATCAGATTTCTACAAACGCAGCACATTGGAAAACTTTGCATATGAAATAGCCCTTGAATCTGCAACAGCATTTGCAAAATTTTGTCCACACTTGTCATACAAAGTGAGCTTATACATCCCACGGCACAAAAGGCTAGATGCAACAATTTCATCACCAAAACTGAGATCATGAACTGTACATCTGTCATCCACAAATTTGACTACAAGTCCAAGTCTAGCAAGTGCGGATACAGACAACAGATTCTTGTTGATCCCAGGTACATAAAGTGCATCAACAAGTGTGAAAGAACTTCCATTTGCAGCAGTAAGCACAATCTTTTCAACAGGCATTGTTGGCACAAGTGACTGAATTATCATGAGGGACAGACTCGAGAAAGGTGAACAATTCACGATGTGAGGTAATGTGCTTTGTGGCACCACTGTCGAAATACCACACATGTGAATCTGCAGCAACTGACAAGCATACATCATGGATAGCAGGATTGTAAGTGCACTTGCAACAGAACCATAAGAAGTGGCCGCATTGCTGTTACCACCCTTTCTTTGAGAAGCAATAAAAGACTGTTCAACTGCACGCTGCCTAGTCCTGTTTTTTCTAGAAAGTGACTCTTGCAACAGCAATGTGCATAATGCATCAAACTTGACAACTTCAGGATTTCCTTGGGTCATCAGTCTCCAAGTACTAACAAAAGTCTGGTAGGAATCTGGTAAGGCATAAAGAACAATCTGCACAAAGGAACTGTCTGAAATGACTCAACCTACAGAAATAAGTTGCTCATTGATATCCTTGACACCAGCAAGGAAAGTGTCCATATCATCTTCCTCATGCATAATCTTCGACTCCAGCTCTTTACGTAGCAAAGCAATTTTAACCTCATTGCGACTTGCATAAAGACCAGCCAATATATCCCAAGCTTGTTTTGTAGATTTTTCTGATTGGAGGTGAGGAACAATGGTGCGCTTCACAGAAAACACAATCAATGCATGAGCCTGCGCATCCTTTACATCCCAACGAGCTTGTTCTGTCGTAGGCAAAACAACTCTAATAGCAGCAATCCTTGCAGCAAGACTTGCAACATCCTCAACATCGCCTACATCCTCAAAACAAGGACGTACATCAATGCCCTACACAATATTCTAGACACCCTTTGGCACAAGAACATGTTGCATCATATAAGCCCACATAGGGTAATTGTTCCCATCCAACCTGTCCTCAGCAGCAAACATCTTGAACACATCTGTGTTGTTGTTGTCAGCCATGGTAAATGTTGCACCTGATGTGAAAACTGCCTAAAAATAGGAGAAATAGAGTGGGAACAACACGTGCTATATAGCGCAAACCGTAGAAGACTATAAGGCACCTGTTATGCAAAAAACGGCACTGACAGAAATTTTGCACAAAATGACAAAATAGCATGTGCAGTACTGCCTGTAGTGGAAACGGAGGCCAAATGAGCCCGCATCAAAAAAAATTGTTGACCTGTGAATGCTTGCCAAAGCTCACTGAAATCAGAGAAAGTGATCAGGCGTGTGCTGGAGCAGCTGGTGACTAAGTCCGGGAGGACGCAACCTGCTCTGATACCAATTGTTGGAATTAGGATTGCAGAGAAACGCACACAGCTTGGAGAAGACGAAGGAAGCTCAAGGCATACGATAGAGAGTGTGTTACTTAGTGTGCAATGGAAAGATAGATAGCCCTAGAGTGATGGGCGTATATACAATGCTCGAGGGAAAAAACCTCCTAAAGAGGGAAAAAATGCCCCGGCGGTCCTAGTGTATTTAGACACATCACTACCACATGTATATGATGTATATGGTAACATTTCTTGCAAACGATGCCAAAGGCAAAGTTCTTACTGAATGGAGAAGCTTAAAGCTGTCTCCCTACGAATCTATCCACAAGTATGTGGACAAGTTTTGGGATTTACATCTCAAAGCTATTATCTACCAAAAGATAGACTTTGGAAAATAAAAACAACAATTTTGTGTTGTACTATTTGAAGACATGGCATAGTATGTCAACTCTCAAAGGCCTAGGACCATTACTAAATTCATACATCATACCATGGTAGCTTCACAAATTAATTTCCAACAAGGGGCTAAGAGGAATTCTAAGCCCATGGAAACAAAAGACCAAAATGAGCCTAGAGGGAAGAACAATGCTCAAAATTCTGCAATTCTAGCAACAACAACAACAAAGATAAGGAGAAATGAGTTTACAAAGGTAAGAATAAACTCTCTCAAGAAGAGTTATAGCATTTTGCAAAGACAACAAATGCTTCAAGTGCATGGAGCAAGGACATGGCTACCGCACTTGCCCCAAAAGAAATGCATGCAATGAGCCACCTAGGGCTTCTATGGTTGAAGCTCCAAAAGAGGATATTCATTGCAAAGGATCACCCCTTTCCTATGCTTGGGAAAAGGCGAGAGAACATGATGGCTTTATCCTTTTCTACCCTGGCTCCACTCACACCTTCATACCGACGGAGTTGGCCACTAAATTAGGCATACAAGCTCATGAGATGGGAGACACTATGAATTCTGATGGAGCTTTCAAGGGGCAAGAAGGTGCAGTTACTCCCTTGATTGAGAAATTGAGGCTTCATGTCCAAAATTATGTCGACAAAGAGAACTTCTTCATCTCCCCTCTCAAGCATGAAGATGTTATCTTAGGGGCACCATGGTTTAATTGCATGGCTGCCAATATGAAGTTCCTTGAAAGGAGAATATACTTCAAGTACATGAAAAAAACATGTACATAGATGCTAGTGAGTCGGGTCGTACCATACCCCTTGTAAATACACCCGCTTTTGATAAGTCAATGAAAAGCTCAACTTTTGCGTACATGATTTTTGTTAAAGAGTCCATAAATGATCCTAATGTTTTACAAAATAAAAATGGTAGGAATCAAGAGGAATTAGAGTCGCTTAGTTTTATAAATATATTCTAAGATTTTTTTGTCGATGATATCCCTAGAGAGCTACCTCCAAAATGAGGAGATGATGAGCATGCAATAGAGCTTCTACACGGAATCTCACCGCCTAATAAGCCTCCTTATTGAGAAGCCTCCTTATCGAGTTTCACAAGCTCAACAAGAGGAGATCATGAGGCAAGTGTATGAATTGGTAAATAAAGGGATGGTGAGGCTTAGCTCTTCTCCATTCTGTTCACCAGTCCTTCTAGTACAAAAGAAAGACAACACATACCGCATGTGTGTCAATTATAGAGCACTAAATAGGATCGCTATCAAAAATAGATTTCCCGTGCTGCAGGTAGAAGATCTATCGGATAAATTACAAGGGTCCACCAACTTCAGTAGGATTTACCTTAACAGGGGTTATCACCAAAAAAGGATAGTCAATGAAGATGTTGTAAAGACCACTTTTTGCACAACGTTTGGTCTTTATGAATATCGTGTCATGCCTTTTGGATTGACAAATGCTCCAATCACATTCAACCGCTTAATGGAGAAAAATTTTAGGTCCCAATGCAAGTTTATAGGAGTGTTCTTTGATGATATTATTATCTACCCCAATTGGCTTGAGGAGCATAAGCAACATCTCTAGGTAGTTATGAGAGAGAATAAGATTTTCATTAACAAAAAGAAGAGTGAATGTTTCTTACAAGATATCCAATACTTAGGTCACATTATCTCTCAGGATGGCATCTGTATGGATCCACCAAAGTTAGAGGTAATAAAAGGATGGCCTAATCCAGGGAACTACATGAGCTACAAAGATTTATTGGTATGTGTGCATAGTATAGACGCTTCATAGAAAATTATTGCTAATAGCAGGACCTTCATATGACTTAAGGAAATAGAACGTTAAGTATACATAGATTACAAAAGTGCAAGATGCTTTTGACAAGCTCAAAGAGAAGCTTATCTCTCAACTTGTGCTTACAACACTGGATCTCCCAAAGCCATTTGAGGTCCAATGTGTGCTTGTGGTGATTGCCTTGGAGCAATTTTTCTTCAAGAAGAGCAATTTTACTACATACGCTTCATAGAAAATTCTTGTTAATAGCAAGACCTTCATATGACTTAAGGAAATAGAACATTAAGTATACATGGACTGCACAAGTGCAAGATGCTTTTGACAAGCTCAAAGAGAAGCTCATCTCTCAACTTGTGCTTACACCATTGGATCTCCCAAAGCCATTTGAGGTCCAATGTGTGCTTGTGGTGATTGCTTTGGAGCAATTTTGCTTCAAGAAGGGCATTCCATAGCAAACGAGGGTCGAAGATTCAAGTCCAATGAGGCGAGAGTCCAAGACTCAAGTCCAATGAGCGAGTATTGGGTATATACAAAAAGTAGCTACTAGTTGTTCTACACGCCCTAGACTCATGAAAGCACTATCTTTTGGGGACTCCATTCATCCTACGAATAGATCACCAAAGCCTCAAGTACTTCATGACGCAAACCAAAATGCAAACCAATCTCTTTGACAAAAAAAATGAGGTCGGTAAATTTTCTTTTCGTAATTTCATTTTCATATTGCTCACATTGCTGGCAAACACAGTCAAGTGGCCGATGCACTATTACGATGGCCAAGAGAAAATGCAGTATCTATAGAAACTCAGAATGATCTATCTTCAATGATAGATGATTATGCTATTGATCCCAATTCCAAGGATGTGATTTTAGCCCTTGCAATAGGAAAGAAAGAGGAATCATTCACCTTGCTGGATGGTTATCTTCAAGCTCGCAAGATCCATTCCTCCATTGCATCCCTCTCTCAAGCTCCATCCCTCTCTCAACTTTAAAGCTCCATCCCTCCATCGGACATCCCTCTCTCTCGAGTTTCAAGTCTCAAGCATCAAGCCTCAAGCGCCATCAATTTGGCACAAGCTTCCGCATCACATGAAGGTCCCTTGATTGTTAAGAGAGGAAATAAGGATGAGCCTTCATGGTGGGATAAGGTGCATTCCAAAGTCTTGGGCAAAGAAAGTGGTGAAAGATCATGGACGTGCAAAGTATGTCGCTTTCATCGCAAATCCGAGACAAGCAAGGTTCGAGCACACCTCCTTCACATAGTGGGGGAGCAAGTGAATCATTGCAAGAATGTGACGGCAAGAAGAAGAAGGAGCTTGAGATCAAGGATGCCATTATGAGAGCCAAAGCAAATGATCGACCCGAGCCATAAGCCATTGACCACAATCACCTGGTTTTCCTTCTTCTACCACTCATTCACAAGCTTTCATTGGAGGTAGCAGTGTGGCAGCTCAAACATCATTTCAAACGATTTCATCCTCTCTTCACACCCATCGTCAACGAAATCTAGATGCGTCATGGGATCCAAAAAAGAAGGATGATGTGGATGTCTCCGTTGCCCGCTTTTTTAATCATGACCATATCCCTTTCAAAGGCTCGGTAAGTTCCAAGCTCTCAATGCTCATACATATTATGACCATACTTAGCATGTCCATTGTCCATTCAACATTTTCTTGACTCTTGACCTTTGTGACATGTACAGTGTATAGGTCGGACTACTTCAAGGCCATGTGCACAAGGATTGGGGATTACGGACCACGTTACGTGCCACCCACTTCAAAGGACCTAAGTATTACTCTTCTTGATAGAGAGAAGACCGTTGTGGAGATGGCAGCCGTAAACATGAAACGACAATGGGCCAAGTATGGAGTGGCACTCATTGCAGATGGATGGAGCAACACAAGAGGAAATCCATTCATGGGCTTGTGGTTTATTGCAAGGGAGAGGTGTACTTTGCCCACTCACATGATGCCATAGAAACAAGGTAATCCACCGGTGTGCTTGTAGGAGAGTGGGCATCTGCCATAAAGATCATTGTCCCAAAGGTGGTGTTGTAACTTGTCAGGGATGGGGAGGGATCAAACAAGGCAATCGGTGCCATTTTGGAGGGCATATATCCCCGCATCAACGTGTCATTTTTTATGGCACATTGCCTTAACAACCTTTTAAAGGATATAGGGTGCCTACCTTGGATTGAGACACTCATTACAGATGCGTCCAAGCTAGTGTCCTTCATCGACAATCACAATCTCCTTCGTGCTACATTCTTGAAGTGGTCAAGGGGCAAGGTTCTCTTGAAGTATTGTGAGACCCGCTTTGCCTACAACTACCTAATGGTTCATCACCTACACAAATGTCAGAGTGCATCGCGGAAGACCCTCATCAGTATGGAGTACACTTCCTCATCCTACGCAGGTTCAATCACAGGGATGTTATGTGCAGGCAAGTCAGAGGATCCACAGTTTTGGGAGTCATTGAAGACTATAGACAAAATGGTGCAGCCTGTACTCCACTTGCTTCAAGTAGTTGATGGCATGCAACCTTGCATTGGTAAGGTTTATCCGGCCATGGATCGCATGGAGGAGGCCCTCCAAACACTTGAGCTAGATGCAGACAGGTTTGAGGAGATTAGCCAGCTTTGTCAGAGCAGAAGGACTCCTATGCTTTCCCTTTCCATGGGACGGCTTTTGTGTTGAATCAAGAGTTTGAAGATGTAGGATACGAGCATGATGGGGAGGTGACCAAGCAATGGAACGAGATCTTGAGCAATTTTCCATGATCGAGAAGAACGCTGCAAAATCAAGGATCAGCTTGCTATGTACACGGGTATATGAGGATCATTTGGGCTTGCCGATGCCCAAGTTGATCACACCAAGATCTCCTCAGTTTTGTGGTGGCAGGACTATGGCTTAGATACGTCAGAGCTTCAACAACTCGCTATACGCATCCTCAGCCAAGCGGTTAGCTCCTCTTGCTTGGAGCAATTGTGGAGTGTTTACAGCCACGTTGCATCCAGGAAGACAAACCAACTTGCTGTGGAGGAGAAAGCAAATAATCTTGTATTTGTGAGTGCAAACTTACGTATGCTTGCAAGTCAGCATTCAAAGTATAAAATCCCTTTCGACTGTGGGAGATGGAGGCAGAGGTGGAGATACTTGGGGAGGGAGACGGATCTACAAAAGTTTTGCATAAAGTGGATGATGCAGACGAGCCTGTTAGGGATGAGGATTGGAATGACATCCATGATCTCCACACCACCACTACAGACTGATAGACTAGTGGCTCTTCTGGTCCTTCACCCTTTAACATGTTTCCATTTTGGCAATTTGGCATCTATGTATTGAGCTCTTGAGTCCCTAGTGGCTAGTCTTGACTCTTGAGCCTCGACTCTTATCTTTCTCTGAGTTCTCAATGCTTACCTTTTTGTAGCGCCTTGGCTAGCCTTAGTATAGTCATGGTCTTTTTACTCTATCTTTTTGTCTATTGAGCTCTTTGAGCTTTGCACTTCCTAGATAATGTTATTTGTGATGCGCTTAGTATGCTATGAGGTGTCTCATTACAATTTACATCCGTAACACTAACACTCACAACAAGCGACAACTAAAACATGCATGAACATGATTCTAATTGTCAAACTAGATGTTAGAAGCTTTGATTATAGTTGTTTACTAACTTATAGACTGTTTTAAGGCTAATTTCATCGTTTTTTTGTGGACCGTTCCGGCATTCCCGTTCCGGTCCCCGCCTCTCCATTCTGGTACCATTTTGGAGCCCCCCCATTCCCGTTCCCCATTCCCGCTCTAAGTAACTTTGGATGGCACATGCCTTCATGAGGAAAGCATGGTGATTTCAATTGGAGAGATTCCCTTGCTTTACATCAGCTGAAAACACCCCAGGCTTCTTAGCCCTACCACGTTTGGCATACGTGTCAACCAAGGAAATGCCGAGCATAATGTTTTCTCGATAGCTGCTGACTAATGCTATCATCATGAGTTCTATTGCCAATCTTCCAAATTTCCACATGCCTTCAAGATGCAAGTATAGATGATTGCATTTGGGGAGATGTGCTTGCTTCGCATCAGCTGAAAACAGTCCACAACTTCTTGTATGGAATGTTGACCGAGGTAATGCCAAGCACGACTCCTTTAGTCAGCAGCCCTTGATTGACAATATCCTCGTGAATTTTGTTGCGCACATTAGCTTCTTGCGTAGTGCAACATGTCTTAAAGATGAAAGCATATGTGATTGCATATGGAGCAATGTCCTCACTTTGCACTCGCTTTGCATATGCTAAAAACAGCCCAGGGCTTCCTGGCCTACCCCATTTGGCATACATGTCGACCAAGGCAGTGCCAAGCATAATTTTTTCTTTTTTACATTCCCTGACTAACAATATCATCACGAATTCTTTTGCCCATGTCAGCATCTTCCAAATTGCATGGAGGTCTCTTGGCTCCACTCCTCCAAAAACACCACAGCCTGTGAGCGGCCCCCCACTACCCTCGTAGGCCGCTCCCAAAACACCACCGTCTGCCACACCCATATATCCAACACAATGGTGATAGCATGAGGTCTTGCACTCAACGAAGGGAGAGGAACTAGAGCCTGTGGTGTCAAGACCCCTCAATTATTGCCATTCTCTTCTTTAGGCATTCGGCAAATGTTTCCTGCTTCTCACTGTTCTGGGTAAGGTTGTTGTTGCTTTTCAACGTGCTGTGCATAATTAATGCGTTGTTGGCTTTTTCAACATTGGACACTTAAGGTTGTCCAATTTGAGTGAAAGGCAATGGCCTAGATCATGCCAAGCGGCCGCATGTAATCTCAAGGAACCCCAAGAACATATTAGGCTTACCAAGTAAAGATGACATTTTAAACAGAAAGCATATCAAGAACTTTATGTGCTCTTGTAAGGGCACCACATTTTCTCAAAGCATTGCCTAGCACGACATGTTCCTCCAGCAGAGCTTGATCTCATCGTGCATTCTCTTACCGATGTGATGGTCATGGATAAGGTCACATGCCTTTAAGGTTCAAGCATAGGCGATTTCATTTGGCAAAAGGCCTTCCCTTTGCATTCGGTTGAAAGAGCCAAAGCTTCTTTCCCATAGCCATGTTGGGCATATCATGCCATTGACCTGTTCAACAAGATGACATTTTGGACAAAAATCTCATAAAGAACTCTATGTGCTTTCACGAGGGCACCACATTTGATATACATATTCATGAAAGCATAGCAAACATAGCATGCTTGTCCATCGCATCAAGTATCCTATCACCCATGTAAGGGTTTTGGATAATGCCACCTGCCTTCAAGCTTCAAACATGGTAAAAATTCTTTCCTTTTAAAAATAGCCCAAAGCTTTCTTCCCACAGCCATGTTTGGCATATCCTGCAATCAACGTGTTCCAAAAGATGAAATTTTGAATAGAACTCTCATCAATGACTTAATGTGCTTTTGTATGGGCACCTCATTTTGATATACATATAGACCAAAGCATTGTGAAGCACACCATGTTTCTCCAGCAACCCTCAATCTCAATGTGAATTATGTCACCCATGTGAGGGCCTTGCATAAAGCGACACGCCTTCAAGGTGCAAGCATGGGCGATTGCATTTGGCAAAAGGCATTTGCTTCACATACGGTTGAAATAGCCCATAGCTTTCTTCCCATGTGTTGGGTGTATCTTGCAATTGATGCATTGCCAAGCACAACATGTTTCTGTAGCAGATCCTGATCTCATCGCCAAGCATGACATCTGTCTCCAATAGATTGTGATTAGCAATCTCACCGTGAAGATGTCAATGCCTTGTGTAAGGCCATGATTACATTTGGAGAAAAGCCTTTCCTTTGCATCCAATGTGCTTCATTGCCAGAGCCATGTTGAGCATATCATGCAATCAAGGCGTTTGAAGTGATGACATTCCAGATAGGAAGCCCCATCAAGTACTTCTTGCATCTTGCAAAAGAGAGGGATCGATACCACAACCTAATGCGGATGCCAATAATCATTGCGAATGAGAGAGAGGGACTAGTGCACTGATCCTATGAACCGAACCTGCTCAACAAATGCACAGCACGCGGCCCCTTCTCGGGTCAGCTAGTGCCCATGACCAGCCCACGCAAGGCGCCGATGAAAAGCAGCCCGCGCCGACATCCAGCAAGGGGCTCTGATCTGAGTGCACGTGCGTGCTCCTGATTTCCAGAACGCAGGTTACGTCACATAAAATTGAGCTTTGCAGCGTTGTTGATTCAACACCATTGATTTGGACAAATGCCAAGCGGGCTCAAGAAACCACCAAGGCACATTAAGCTCACCAAGTAGACAAGGGCAATAGCCTAAATCATGCCAAGCGGCCACTTGTGGGCTCAAGAAACCACCAAGGCACATTAAGCTCACCAACTAGACAACCTCCTTCATAATAAAAAAATTCTCCACCATCCATGCTATTCTTCCCTCTAAAAGCAAGACCGGAAACAAGGAGAAACACAAATGTGAAGTTTCAAATTCAGGCTTCTCTAGGCTTTCTATCCTTGATGATGTAGGGAGAATCAACGCTTTGCAAAAGGAGCTTGATCATGATGCTAAGTAGAAAGAAGAGCAACAACATGGATCATGGCTACTTCTTGCAGCTTGTGGTCTTTCATGATTAAAAGGAAGGGATTGTGCATATATTGCAAATTGCCACACGTATGATCAAGGCACATGACTTAAGGTTGTTCCCATGTTTAGAAATAAAATATGTAATGGAAATGGTCTATGAACTTTGAAAATAGCGGAATTAGGAGAATTAAAGAGAGCTTTTTTGTGAGACTACTTTGAGAACATAGAGGGTGAACTTCATTGATGGTAGCAACATAATCATAGTACTTAATTAACTTGGCATGAACAATACTTTTGCAAGAGAGAGAGTTTAGAGAACTTGACAGCAATTGAGGACCGGATTTATGTGGAGTCGGTCCCCCCTCCAATAGGCTTTTGTATTATAGATTCTCCATCAAGAGAGACTTGGTACAATACAATCTTTGTGTTCCTTGTGACATAGGTGATGCAATGAAAATGGAAAGCTCCATCCATCACGAGCATAACATAGACTTTGTAAAAAACATTAACCATCCCAGACTCGGTCCCAAGACCTCAAACACCTTCAAAGGTGGAGAGAGCTAGAAGGGAATGAGGGTAGGGAAGAGGAAGAAGAAACAATCATGGAAGAAAGAAGTAGCTCCTCACTTATCATCACTCTTCTTGCCAGCATACATAATAGTATAGTAATGAACTTGGTGAAGATGGCAAGCTTAAGCATTGAATAATGGCTCTTGGTTGGCTTTGCATTCCATAGCCAAGAGTGTTGGTGTAGGCTATCAACTTCTCTACTAGCTTGGAGAAGGAGATGGAGCTCTGCACTTCACACAATGAGAGAGAGAGAGAGAGTGTGTGTGTGTGTGTGTTGTGTGTGTGCGCGCGCTACAGCCGGAAGCATGGAGTTCCTTGCAAAATACCTGAAATAGCATACTACAAACCATAGAATAGACTAATCGACATACCTGGCAACCACATAGACGCATAATCGACGATATACAGGAACAAAGAGAGATAGAGAGCGGGAGAGAGTGACAGAACGCGTGTAGGCGCACCTCCTAGAGCGGAGTGCTACGCCGGCACGGCGAGAGAGAAGAGGGGAGAGGAGAGAAGAAGTACACAGACACTGGGTGCAATCTCCCCCCGTGCAAGAGTGGCCATTTCCCTCTTGCACGTATTTCATTTATAGTTTTCTTGAATGGTCAAATTGGTTACAAACTGGCCGGTCGGTCATAAATGGCCAAAGTTCATATAGAGCACTTGAATAATCAAATATACATAAAATATAATATCCTTCTGTATAATCCATTATCTGCTAATGCTTTTGCCACCTGTCGGCTATAATAAATGGATAAATGTCAATTCCATAACATACCTCTCCTTTGGAAAGCAATTGTCCTCAGTTGTTGCGAAGATAAAATCTACAAACAATACTTGTCAAAAACAATGATTAGAAATTTGTATCAAATAGTAACAAGATTCATAAAATTAGACAATATTGCTTATGCCTGCCGTCATCCACATACTACCTATTCTAGTGTCCCATACCACTAGAATAAGCAGTATACGTCATACCCTGATGAATCAAGATATCATTGGTCACACTCATCATCAATTGCATAATGTCAAGTCTCATCACATAAACACTGCCGTGATAAAGTAACCATCAGATACCAATTCCCAATCCAATTCCAATTCCACAATATAAGTCCAAATCCAAATCACTTTCATTATGTACCGGGGTAACAAAATCATACCAGTTACAGTGGTGTCCAGCCATTGCAGTATGATCTTATGATCGGTGTTGCCTCAACCGGCGAGTCTACACCAATAAGGCGTGCTGCCTAAATCGGCGAATCTGCATTTGTATTGTTTAAAAATCGTGAATCTGTAGTTGGTTGTTGTGCTGCCTAAATCAGCGAATCTGCACCAGATGAGCATTGACACACTGCCTAAATCGACGAATCTGTGTGCATGTGACCAATGGACCAGACAAGACATAAAAGGGGAAAAAATTTTAAAATAGCTACTATCTGTTTTGACACCACTTTGGAGTATATCAAAGTACGCACAAAGTTTTGGGATTATTGAAATACCTCAGCTCGTCTGAGTATGGTCATAGCTTAATGTCAAAATGCTCTCCATAGCAATTCAATTTAGTTCAAACTGGATGATGTACTACATTTGAAATATATACTAGTTTGTGCGCGGGAAGAGAGGTATAAGTAGGAGAAAGCTGAAACTATCAAACTTACACCAAATTATAGTTAAAAAATTCAAAATGTGTTAATTTTGTTTGACTGATTTGTCATGAACTAAAAGAATATGCCATCCTGATTAAGGTATGATAAGTAAACAATGACTTAACATCTAGAGTGGTACAACTGTATATATAAAAACTCAAAACTATTACACATGGGACGCTTTTATGACTGTTAATATCAAAATTAAAAGGACAAAAGATCATAGACACCTGCAAACGAAGCTTTCGGAGATAGGAATGACTTTCAAATCACTAGAATGAAAATATGAACTTTGTTTTATACAAATTGAAGCTGATACTGAGAGGTGTTAATTTTATAAAAAAAACTCATCACACAAAGTAGCCATATTTTTATTTAATTTCTATATAAAGTAATTATCCTTAATATTAAGTGCCGACATGAGAGATTAAGTAGTCATGGTGTGTGATAGACATAATAAAATAGAAGGAACGTGAATTTGAAACGGTCTATTTGTAACTATTTTAGAGGTAGCAGGTAGAAGAGGAAAAAGTAGTAAAAATGAAGTAGTACGTCAGGAGAATTTATAAAGAGAAAGTACCACCTTACCCAAAAATAAAATAAATCAATGATTTGTTTATTTATCATCCTCCAAAATACTATAAAAGGTTGACACTCTAAGCATGAGTACTAAAATTTTGTTGTATGTTGTACTTTGAAGCCATGTGATTTCCATTTTGCGAGTTTGACACCATGAAAAGTACTCCAATGAATCCTCTCTACAGCCTTCGAGATTATCTGAGATGGTTGAAATCAATAGGACTCGGCTCACCCCTCAAAATCAAGTGGATACGCAAGCCTTTAAGCAAGGAAGAGTGTAGAAGAGCTAATGAGATGCTAAGGCTATTGTTGACGACCATCTCTTTTGCAATGAGTAACTCCATATGACTGTCATACTCAATAGTTACATTGCCTTCAGCTGCCTCCTAGCAAAGGATAGTCTATTGTAGAGGGAGAGCGAGAGAGTTACTGGTTGATTGAGATCCGGGAGAGGGAGGGGGGATGGATGGTTCATGTGCTAGAGGGGGAGGTTTGGCAGTGCACATGAGCGTGGTAATCTGTATGATGTAGGTCGAAGAAGTGGGCGCCAGGCCAGCTTTACTACGGTGCATTGCACAGTACATATGCACATTCCAGTGGTTGGGGATCTACTGGTTAGTGTATCCTGGCGAAGATGCTGCATGACAACAAAGGGCCATGTTCCAAAACTAATGACGCTTTGGATGCGATTGGCCATCCATACTATGTCAAAGTTCACTAACAATTTATTTTTGGGTACAGTGAGGAACCTAATGGTCGTGACTCTAATGCAACAAACCAATTAGAATTTATGCCTAACAAGACGCAAAAAACTATACTATTTTTATCATAAAACTTTAATTTTCTTTTCGTAATTATTACACACATGATTCTGCTTCTTGCTAATGCATAGCACCTTGCTCGATAACGGCCTGGATCTCCATATCACATTCCTGTAGCAGTCATATTATGTATCTACTAATGACATACACTGTAAGAAATAGGAGATGTGCCTTATATGTTAGACTCGTAGTATATATCTAAGGGAAATTCGAGGTATAGGACACGGAAGATGAAGAAGAAGCGAACTTTTACGTAGTAGGGACAATCCCAATAGACCTTGTAGACATGCGCAACAAATCTCATAACTTTCGACCACTTCCTCGAGAAGGAATTGAAATAATCAAGACCATTGTACAAGGAGAACAACTACGCAATTTTCCACTTAGTGGGAAAGCACCCACGCTGTACACTTAAGCCAACTTTTTGTTTTATTTTCCACTCTCTTGTGTCGAGCTGCAAGAATAGCGCCTATAGAGCCGTCTGACCTACTGATTGTCACTACATTATCAAGAACACGAGCTGGCCAATCTTCCTTCCACCATCGCCAACAATCTTGTACTGGCCCGGTCTTGGAGTGGCCAAGTTTAAGGCTTATACTTGATTAGGCAGAAGCTCATAGAAGCATCAGAGACATTGATTTTAGCTTGGACTCTGCTGAGGGAGAGAGATTTGGTTGGCGTGACCAAGCTCGTGATGTAGCTATTGAACTTATATGTGCAGAACTCAGCTTGTTAGTGTTATAGAGCATATCTATTTTGAGAGCGAGGACCGAGTTGTCATACACCTCTATACGATTCCATGAGTAAGCATGGTGTAGCGTCAGCTTCCACAGAGAAAGATAAAAATTGCAAGAGAATCATCTTATACTGAGGGTGTTCCAAAGTACATTTCGAATGGCAAAAGTCTCTCTGTTTATAAATTCAGTCTCATCTGATGACAAAAACAATAACCGATAATTTGTGGTCGATCTCTTGTGACTCGAAGTTAAGAAGCCTTACAAATAAGGTCAAAAAGCATTACCTGCTTTCTTATTTGTTAGTGTCATGCATTACATCACTCGAAGAAATTTTTAGCAGAGCTGCGTCATTAGGCTTTTCGATCGTGTGGTCAGGGATTAGCATGCTAGTGATGTCTAGCAGCCAATGCATGGTGGTGACAACTGAAGAGAGCCAGAAAGAAGTGTTTCTGGTTGGCGAACTGAGAACTGGGGCGACGACTGCGAGAGAGAGAGTGGGTTGGTGGGTGGTATACCACCAAGGGGTGGCTGCCAACTAAAGGGAGAGGGAGAAAGAGACGGCGTCCATGAGAGAGAGAGAGAGAGAGAGAGAGAGAGAGAGAGAGAGAGAGAGAGAGAGTTCAACTGATTTTGTGTGTGTGTGGGAGAGAGAGTGACTGCGATAGTGGATATTAATAGAGAGAGAGCGCCAACGAAGAGAGAGATTCTGACTGTGTGTTGTTGGCACAAGGAGGGAGAGAGAGTTGGTATGGAGCCGCTGATTGTGATAAACGCCTTGAGATGCTACGAGATGTGCATGCAATGATGCAAGCCGTAGAACTGCATGAAGGCGGTGGTTGGTTGGAGAGAGAGAAAGAGAGAGAAAAGAAAAACAGGTACTACCCGCCTGTAGGAGAGAGAGAGAGAGAGAGAGAGAGAGAGTTCAGTGGGTGGGTGCATGCACAGACCACCCCCACTGCAGTTGTACTCAGTGGATTGCGGCTTTCAGCGGATTGCGGCTGGTGTACTTGCGTAAGGCAGCAAGCTGCCGCTCACAATTAGTGGCAGCCATCTGATGAGAGAGAGAGAGAGAGATTCTAATGACGTGTGGATCACTGGTTGCAGTGAGGCGGGGGGGGGGGCTAGAATCCGATGCAGAACCTGTTGCACCATGAGGCAGTTGCACCGATCTGTGTGTGCAGATAGCTCTGTTTTGTTTAGTTTTGTTTTGTTTTTGTTTTTGTTTTTGCTATAGAATAAGATAAACATAGGATAGGTTCTCATGTTGACTCAAGGCTGTCGAGAGGTCATCTTTGAACTAAGTGTGCGTGAAATCACTCTCGAGCATCTTGACGGGAGTACTCTTATGGCCTTAAGTCTTCTCTACTACTACGACCACTTCTTCTTCTTCTCTTTCTGTACTTACTCTATTACAGAATTCGATTATACTTCCTATTTACAGAGTTACATCATAGGTAAATACATTTTTTGTTGCTATTTTTGTGTCTACATTCACAGTCTAATCCACGTTATAATCTCTCATCATGCGAGTATAAATAGCCTTAAACATTAAAATCCACTTATACTTTACTAAAATAGTTGCGTTATGTTTAGCGGTTAACCAAATCAAAAAGCCACTAACTATCTAATGCGTTTAGCACTAATTTTATTTTTAACAAGTTTAATCAATTAAACGCATGTGCAAGCAAAAAAATATCAAAAGGAATGAAATACTTAGCTTTTGATTATCAAGATCCTCAATCTTTGTAGCGTAGCCTGGCTCTGATACCATTGTTACAGCCGGAAGCATGGAGTTCCTTGCAAAATACCCGAAATAGCATACTACAAACCATAGCATAGACTAATCGACATACCTGGCAACCACATAGATGCATAATCGACGATATACAGGAACAAAGAGAGATAGAGAGCGGGAGAGAGTGACAGAACGCGTGTAGGCGCACCTCCTAGAGCGGAGTGCTACGCCGGCATGGCGAGAGAGAAGAGGGGAGAGGAGAGAAGAAGTACATAGACACTGGGTGCAATCTCCCCCCGTGCAAGAGTGACCATTTTCCTCTTGCACGTATTTCATTTATAGTTTTCTTGAATGGTCAAATTGGTTACAAACTGGCCGGTCGGTCATAAATGGCCAAAGTTCATATAGAGCACTTGAATAATCAAATATACATAAAATATAATATCCTTCTGTATAATCCATTATCTGCTAATGCTTTTGCCACCTGTCAGCTGTAATAAATGGATAAATGTCAATTCCGTAACAGTGTGTGTGTGCGTGTGTGTATATGTGGGAGAGTATACACCCAAACATAGCTCCCTTCTTGCTTTGGTCAACCCCCTCTTCTAGCACTCTCTAGCATTTGATTGGACCTCCTCAAGCTTGGCCAATCACAGGCCTAGTGCATATCAAGCAAGCATGCTAGCTTTGGGACAAGTGTCTCCCTTTCCCCTTTGAGAGAGAGGACTTGATAAATGTAAAAATAATTAATTTAATTAGCTAATTCCTCACTGGACCTCTCTAGGGATCAACAATAGGATTTGGACACTCCTTGAGGGCAACCTAGCTAGGGCCTTGACATGTGTCCTACTTGCCTCTTGAGCAAGGGGAGCCCTTTGGGAGAGAGAGAAATCATCCAACCACTCCCCCTACTTGCATGGCTCGCCCCCCTTCTTGTAGGGATCTTGTTGACTTTTGTGACACCTCAAGACCTTCAACCTTGGGCCCAATTCCCACTACAAGCTTGGCCCTTAAGCCCCTCAAGCTTGGGTTGGGTTCCCACCTCAAGTACAACCCAAGCATGACAAGCACCTCAAGCATCTCAATCATCAAGCACCTCAAGCACCACAAGCATTTCAGTCATCAAGAAGGACAAGCACCTCAAGCTTGGGCCGGGTTCCCATGTCATAAAATCTAATATCTAATATCTAACCAACCCAAATGATTTTTTCATATTATACTGATCACTTAATGTGGGAGAATAAACGGGAACAAGGGTTAAGATATAGATATGTGCTTATAGATCTATCTCAACACGGGGCCAATGCCCAAATGAGAGATGGTCTATCAAAGAGCAAGGCGCGAACCAATGGAGCATAAGACCTTAGGGTTAGCTTCATTGAAGACCTCCAATAATGTGTGTAAAAGTCCTTTGACCTTAGGTAAGCTAGGGCTGAGCTTGAGGCGCAAGAACCCGACCCAACTCGAGGTGCTTGTCCTGCTTGTAATTCTTGATGACTAAGGTGCTTGAGCTGCAAGGTGCTTGATGATTGAGATGCTTGAGGTGCTTGACATGCTCGAGATGCTAGGGTTGCACTTGAGGTGAGAACCCAACCCAAGCTTAAAGTGCTTAAGGGCCAAGCTTGTGGTGGGAACTGGGCCTATGCATTAGGGCTTGAGGTGTCAAAAAGTCAAATATTCAATCCCTACAAGGAGGGGGCGAGCCCTACATGAGGGGGGATGAGAGAGAACACCCACACACTCACACAAGGGGTGCATGGTACAAAGAAAGCAAAAGGGACACTTGTCAAGTTCCTCCTCATGTTGCCCTCATGGTGTGCCTGAAGCCTATTGGTTGGCCACCCAAGGGGTCCAATGATAATTTAGGAGATTTAATTAATTGATTTTGCATTTATCAAGCCCTCTCTCTCAAAGGGGAAAGGGGGACACTTGTCCCAAGGCTACCCTTGTTGCTTGTAATGCCTCCTGCTTGTGATTGGCTAGGCCTGGAGGGGTCCAATGAGCTACAAGGGGGGGTCGACCCAAGCAAGCTAGGGGGTTGCTTAGGGGGTATACTCACCCACACGCTCTCACAAACACTCTCATTGTGTGCTATGCAAAGTACAAGAGCTCCCTCTCCTTCTCCAAGCAAGTAGGGGTTGAGAGCCTACACTAACACTCTTGGCTATGGAGTGCAAATCCAACCAAGAGCCATGCTTCAATGCTTAAGATTGCCATCTCCTTCTTCTTCATTACTATGCTATTATGTATGCTAGCAACAAGAGCTATGATAAGTGAGGAACTAATTCTTTCTCCTATGAAATGTTTCTTCTTCCTCTTCCCTACCCTCATTCCCTGCTAGCTCTCTCCACCTTCGAAGGTGTTTGAGGTCTTGGGACTGAGGCTTGGGATAGTTAAAGGTTTCTTCAAGTTTATGTTATGTTTGTGATGCATGAAGCTTTCCCATCTTCATTGCATCACCTAGGTCACAAGGAGCACAAAGATTGTATTGTAACAAGTCTCTCTTAATGGGAGAAATCATAATACAAATGCCTATTGGAGGGGGGACCGGCTCCACATAAATCCGGTCCTCAATTGTTGTCATGTTCTCTAAATTCTCTCTCTTGCAAAAGTATTGTTCATGCCAAGTTAACTAATTGTTATGATTATGTTGCTATCTTCAATTATGTTCACCCGCTATGCTCACAAAGTCATTTCTCAAAAGTACTCTCATTAATTTCTGCTACTCTCAAGTTAAATAGGCCAATTCCATTACATTGGTATCAGAGCATTTGGTTTCTCTTTTCTTGCTTAAGAAGAGAGGTCCTTAAGTAGCCTATAAATGGTTGATGTTGTTAATTATATTAGGTTTAGTGGAACTGGGATCTATTATTGGTTTTGTTGAGCCCACTATGTGGGATATGGTGCACACCTCGGGAGCTTTGGACTTAATAATGGAGTCTTTTTAGACTTGCCTACGACTTTACCATTATTGAGCCATAAGAAGTCCGAAAGGAGCTAACCCTCGGCAACTCTGCTATGTTAGACCTACTCCACTACTCTCTATAATTAACCACTTCGAGCCGTGGGTGTAGATACTTAAGAGCCAATTTTCAAAGGCTAAGAGGAGTGGCAACTAAGGTTTTAAATTTCCAAATCATACACTAAGTACATACATAAATTTTGTTAACATGGCTGACAATAATCAAGAGAGTAGAATGAACATTGATAACTTTGATTTTGCACATGAAGGTGCTAATGATGATGCTCCCATGTTTGTGAATTATCTCGTTACTAGGTTGCAGCAATCTATGGGCAACCCTGCTTTGCAAGCCGAAGTTACTCAACAACTTCGTGCTTATGGAATTTACCTTCCTCTCCAAGAGGAGAGAGAGCTTAGGAGGCCTCTTGAAGAGACCCCCAAAAGAAGACTCTCTCCCATTCGAGAGGAGGAATCCAAAGAGCAAGAAAGCAATGAAAGTTTAAGTTCCTCTGAAGATGTGGCTCCACGAAGACGGCGGTCTAGACGATCCCCCACTCCTCCCAAGAGGAAAATATCAACACATAGTCCTTCTCCTCGTCACTCCAAAAGGGAAGAGAGGAAACAAAGGAAGAAAAGGGTTAGGAAGAGGTCACCCTCTTCTCCTTCTTCTTCACCTTCCTCCTCTTCCGACGAAAGCTATGGCTATTCTCCTAGAGAATACAAGAGGGGAGAACATCGCAAATCATTTCCTGCATGACGAAGGTCACAAAAGCTAAAGAAGTTCAAGGAGGGAGGAAAGAGTATATCTTTTCTCACCTATGATGGCACCTTTGGTGCTACCGACAAAGTGTTGGCCTTCATCCAGCAAGTTGATGCGGCCTTTGGAGATGAGGGCTTCACAAAGTCCTCCAAGCTACGCCATGTAGCTATGCACTTCCAAAAATCAGCTCGTCAATGGTGGGCTAGACTTCGTGGAAATGGTGAAGCCCCAAAGCATTGAAAAATCTACGAGTTTCCATCATGAAGCAATTCCTTGCAAGCGATGCAAAGAACAAAGTGCTTACCGAATGGCGCAGCTTGAAGCTTCTCTCTCATGAGTCTATCCACAAGTACGTAGACAAGTTTTGGGATTTACATCTCAAGGCTACTGTCTTTTAAAAGATAGACTTTGCCGAGAAAAGGCAGCAATTCTGTGCAGGATTACCTGAAGAGATGGCCGAATACATTGTTAGTGCTTGGTCTCTCAGGGCATTCAGGATATTATATTTTGAACTGTAACTAAGACCTTTAACTTTTGAACCTTAGGGATATGTGGACATTGAATACCTGTTAGGGCTATGTGCCCCTAACATTTGGCGATCCTGTTGTGCGTGTCCTAATCGACATGGGAGCAAATTATAGTAATCTCAAAGCAAAACGATGAGTCGGTTATGATGCCAAGTTTCTTTCTCGTGCTCTAACCGCCACTTTCTCTCTGAAGCGGTTCTTGCAAATGGTTTGAATTCAGCCTGAAGCATATGGCACTCAAGAATTCAAGAGGTTCTTGACATGTTAGTCGACCTCGACCACCTGTAGGAATTCTTGAATTGTGTAACCCTGCAGAAATTGTCTGAGGAACATACATCAAAGTTATTGGAGGATTTCTTCTCGAATCTGCCAAGGGAAATCAAAATTACAATTGTTGACAAGTTGCAAGTGTTTATAGGGGTTCTTGACAGTTTTTGTGCAGTTTTTGTGCAGTCTGCAGTTTGCATTTTGCAGTTTGCAGTTCAACTGTTTACATATTGCAAATTATAGCATTCCAGTTTGCAATATGCAGTTTCAATTTTTCAGTTTGCAGAATGCAGTTTCAGTCTTTCAGTTTACAGACTACAGTTTCAGGTATTTCAGTTTGCAATACAGTTTAAGCAGTTTCAGGGTTTAAAGAGGTACAAATGCTCTCTATTCTTTTGATGGGTGATTAATGGCAAAGAAGAAGAAGAATAAAAAGTGTGCTATTTGTCAAAAAGATGGGCACTGTGCAAAGCAATGTCCTTACATGTGCAAGCCATGTCAAAAGGAAGATGTATGTGTCAAATATTGTATGCATAAACTGTGCAAGAAGTTGTATCGAATTGTCGGATCTTTTCGAGATGCATCAGATCATGAGGAACTATGTGATGCACAAGAGGATTTGGATGATTTTCCTAATCTGCTTGACAAGGCGGAAGACTGGCATGAAGGTCATGGAGGAAAAAGAAGAAAGTCATGCTCTAGTATGCGCAGGATACAGGTGTTACAAGAAGCAGTTGAAGGCTTGACAGAGAAGTATGAAGATCAGTTTCAGGAGGAAGATGAAAGTGATGATGAGTGGGGAGTTACAACACCAATGTTTCCCTTGGTTGGGAAAAATCAGGTACAATCATGTTTAACTTCTCCAAATGCACTTGGTGTAAGTTCGAAATCAATGAAAGAAGCTCAAGCACAAAGCCAACCTGAAGAAGTTAAGAAGGTGATGTTGGAAAGGGCAGAAGAAAAGGAGCATCCTGAGAGCCAAAGAAGCCAAAAGGATCACTTAGTATCCCAAAACCACACTCCAGATAGACTCAAGGGTTTGCACAATGTTGAAGTACCAATAATTTTTCAGGCACCTACAGTTTCAAAAACTGAAGTTTCAAAGCTTGAATTTCAATTTTCAGTACCTGAAGTTTTTCAACCTGATTTTGATGTTCTTGAATATGGGATCAAAGTTGTAGATACTCAGATTATTGAAGAAAAGAAGTTGATTCAGGAAGGAGAGTTTGTTCAATGCAAGGGAAATATAGTCCAAAAGATGATGAAGGAAGAAGGAGGAAGCCAGGAGCAACTCATGAGCCAAAGGAGCCAAGAGGATTGCCAGCTATCCCCAAACCTCACATCGAAGAGACTCTCCTCTTTGCAGGAAGAGAAGACGAGTTGCCCAAAAGAAGAATTACTGATTGAGAAGAAGGGAATACAAGTGGGAGTGAGCGAGAGAAGCCACCAATATCCCATACAAACCCATATACCAACATTTGGCATCAATCTTGAAGAGGTTGAAATTCAGGGAGACATCAGATTTCAGCGTAATGCAATGGAAGAGCTGAAGATACATAAAGACATAATGTGTGCTACTGATGAGGATGATGTGATGAATCAATTTTTCATGAATCTTGATGAGGAGTATTCGACAGGTGACAGTCCGGAAGGTGTTTGTGTTGATGGAGAAGTGTTTTTTAGTGTTTTGAAGACTGAAAGCCAATTTCCAAGAGCGGATATGAATTATTCAGGTTGTGAAGACAAGGATCTTCAATTTCAGGTCCCTGAATTACAAGTTTTGATACCGAAGGTTCTCGATTTGCAGAGTTTCAGAATTCAGGTCCCCGATCCGCAAAAAACTGATTTGCAAAGGAGTTCAGTACCTGAATTTGCTGAATATTGAAGTCTTGCTATTTCTCAAGCGGAGATGATCAACAATCTCTCATTAGAGTTGGATAATGAGAGGCATTCAAGTATGGTTACGGCAAATGAAGCGCTTTTCAAAATCATTCAACTTCAAGAAGAGAAGGCATCATTGATGGTGGAGATTTCTCAAGTTCAAACTGAAGCCGACTTGCATATTTCTTACTGTTATGAAGTTCATGTTGCTCTTAAGCAAGTTGTTTTGAACAAGGATAATCAAATTGAGGACTTGAAGCTTCAACTTACTCAAATCAAGAATGTGGAGTTTTCTTCAAATCTTGATGTTACAGAAGGTTTCTTGAATGATGATGTTGTTATCAATGATCTGTATGATGTTGGTTCTTTTACAAATTCAGTCAAGGATATTGGAAGTTCATCTGTTTTCAAGGAAGTTCACTTTCTTGATGATATTCTTGATAATTAATACCAAGTTTCTGATGTCAATGGTTTTTTTGATGCTGAGGAGATGGTTTTGACTGATGATTATGCAAGTATTTTGCAAGTTCCCGATGATGGTGAAGTTGGTTTTCCTGAAGATGGTTCTACATTTCTATGTGATGTTGTTGATGAAGGAGATGATGTTGATATTCTTATATCTCATTGGTTTTATGTCTTCATGCTTGATGACATAAGGGAAGTTTTTCAAGGAGCAAAAGTCAAAAGTTTTCAGTTTCAGGGAGATATCACTGATTGGACAGTTTTGCAGCTACAAAGTGGATTTCTTTCTATTTTCAAGGACAAATGTGAACAAGCCATCTTGGTGGTGTTTTCTATGTGTAAAGAAGAGTTCACTTTGTTATTTTTAAGCCTTGAATCAGATCAGTTTGATGAAGAAGCAGATCAATTTTGGTTTTTTCTGAATCAAGATTTTCAGGGAAATCAATTGTTTTGGCATGCAGAGTCTAAATCAGGTCTTCGAGTGTTGCATCTACATGCAGAGACATTGGATGTGTTCAAGAGACAGTGTCTAATGGTTGCAAAGTTTACGTCCTACCTTGAATCTTTCTTCATTCTTCTTGAAGGGAAAACTGACCCTGAACCTAAACCTGAACCTGAACTTGCTACTGAATTTGGATATGTATTTGAATATGAAAATGGGCCTAAAGACCTAAAATCACTTGAAGAAGAGGAGATTTTTCTACTCTGTAGAAGGTATCTCAATTCAACAGATGTGGAGAAAATGAAGACTGAAGTGATGGAGTACATGAAGGGAGTTTGGGAGAAAATGAAAGTCGTGGTGTATGATGTGGTGAGTAAACCATATCAGATGTTTGCAGAGGAGGAGATGAAGAAGGAAAACTTGTTTATGGAGAAGCAAAATGCTGAACTGAAGCAGCAGTATACTGACCTGAAAGAGAAGTTTGAGGAACTGAAGATGCAGTTGCAGCAACAAGGAGGCCAACAATCTGAGTAGGTGTTTGTTCATAAAAATTATGAAGTGTTTGCAGGAACTGATGTGGCAGCAGGAGTTCAAAAGCATATTACTGAAGACACAGGGAAAGGTGCAGCTGCTGCAGGACAGGCTAAAGATGTTGCAGAGGAGGACATAGAAGCTGCAAGAGGAATTCACAACTTAAATGATCCAGTGCAAATGATTGTGGATGAGAAACTCTGTCAGGAGACTGAAAGTACTAATAAGGTAGTTACAGTTCAGGTGGATGCAAAAGTTGAAGAACTTAACAGGGAAACTTCAACTGCAGTAGCAACCTCACAACAGACTGAATTCAAGGATCAGCTGGTGGATGAATTTTTTGATCAAGGGATGGGTTCTCACAATGTTTGAGAAACATTGCCCACCAGGTGTGCCAAGTGTTAGTGCTTGGTCTCTCAGGGCATTTAGGATATTATATTTTGAACTGTAACTAAGACCTTTAACTTTTGAACCTTAGGGATATGTGGACATTGAATACCTGTTAGGGCTGTGTGTCCCTAACATACATCAACTCTCAACAGCCTAGTACTATTAGCAAAGTAATCCATCATACCATGGTTGCTTCACTCATCAATTTCCATCAAGGGGCTAGACGTAATGTCAAGCCCATGGAAAACAAAGACAAAAATGATGCAAAGGGGGAAACCAATGTTCAAAATTCTTCCCAAGTCACTTCCAACAACAACAACAATTGGTCCAAGGAGAAGGGAGTTTACAAAGGTAAAAACAAACTCTCTCCTGAAGAGCTTGAAGCTTTTCGCAAGGACCATAAGTGTTTCAAGTGTGGGGAGCAAGGACATGGCTATCGTTCTTGCCCCAAGAAGAATACTCGCAATGAGACTCCTAGGGCTTCCACCATCGAAGCTCCAAAAGAGGATGCTCATTGCAAAGGATCATCACTTTCCTATGCTTGGGGAAAGGTAAGAGAGCATGATGCCTTCATCTTGTTTGACTTTGGCTCTACTCACAACTTCATATCAATGGAGTTGGCCACCAAGTTGGGCATTCAAGCTTTTGAGATGGGAGATATGGTAATGGCTGACAAAGCTTTCAAGGGACAGCAAGCCTCCGTTACTCCCTTGATTGGGAAGTTGAGGCTTCATGTCCAAAGCTATGTCGACAAAGAAGACTTCTTCATCTCTCCTCTCCAACATGAGGATGCTATCCTAGGGGCTCCATGGTTTGATCGCATGGCTGCCAACATGAAGTTCACTAAAAGGAGAATCCACTTCACCTACAAGGGAAATAACATGTATATAGATGCTAGTGAGCGTGGTCGCACTATTCCACTTGTAAATCCTCTTGCTTTTGATAAGTCAATGAAGAGCTCAGTTTCTGCATACATGATTTTTGTTAAAGAGTCTCTAAAAGATACTAATGTTTCATCAAATGTAAATGGTAGGAATCAAGAAGAGTTAGACTTGTCTAATTTTCTAAAAGGATTCCAACATGTGTTCATCGATGATATCCCTATGGACTTACCTCCAACACGAGGGGATGATGACCATCGCATTGAACTCCTTCCAGGTAGCTCACCGCCTAACAAACCTCCTTATCGAGTCTCACAAGCTCAACAAGAGGAGATCATGAGGCAAGTACAGAAATTGGTAGACAAAGGGATGGTGAGGCCTAGTTCCTCTCCCTTTTGTTCTCCAGTCCTTTTAGTGCAAAAGAAAGATAGTACATACCGTATGTGTGTGGACTATCGAGCACTAAACCATATCACTATCAAAAACAGATTTCCCATGCCTCGGGTAGAAGATCTGTTTGATAAGCTACAAGGCTCTACCTACTTCAGTAGGATTGACCTTAAAAGTGGCTATCATCAAATAAGGATAGTGGATGATAGCCACTTTTAAGGTCAATCCTACTGAAGTAGATAATGATATCATCAAAGAATACTCCAGTGAATTTGCGATAAGGTCTAAAATTTTTCTCCATCAGACGATTGAACGTAGCTGGTGCATTAGTCAAGCCCAAAAGCATGACTAGATATTCATAAAGACCAAATGTTGTACGAAACGCGGTCTTTAGGAGATCCTTATTTGATGATAGTCACTTTTAAGGCAAAAGAAAGATAGTACATACTGTATGTGTGTGGACTATCGAACACTAAACCATATCACTATCAAAAATAGATTTCCCGTGCCTCGGGTAGAAGATCTGTTTGATAAGCTACAAGGCTCTACCTACTTCAATAGGATTGACCTTAAAAGTGGCTATCATCAAATAAGCCAAGGCAATAGTACTTTGACCGTCACAATAAAAGAACTGGTGTACACTGCTCCAATCCAAGATCTTTCACTAGGCGAGCAAGCCAAATAGCTTCTTTGCATGCTTCACTCAATGCAACATACTCTGCCTCTGTGGTAGAAATGGATGTACAATCTTGAAGAACAGATCTCCAAGAAATAGTAGAACCAGCAAATGTGTAAATCCAACATGTTGTTGATTTACGACTGTCAACACAGCCTGCATAGTCACTGTCTACAAATCCCTAAATAAATGACTCTCCATGACCATAGCATAATTGTCTATCTGCAGTGCCACTCAAGTATCTGAGAATTGACTTGATAGCATCCCAATGCTTTTTACCAGGGTTAGACATAAATCTGCTGACAACTCCCACTGTATGTGCAATGTCAGGTCTTGTAGCCACCATGGCATACATGAGACTACCACAAGTTGAAGCATAAGGAATTTTAGCCATCGCAGCTTTTTCCTCAACAGATTTGGGACAATCGTTCTTGCTGAGTTTCAAATATGCAGGCAATGGAGTACTCAAGGCCTTCCCCTTCTGCATGTTGAAACAATCAAGAACCTTGTGCACATACTCTTTTTGAGAAAGGTACAACAACCTCTTCTTACAATCACGAGTAATGCGCATACCAAAAATGTGATTGGCTTCACCCAAATCTTTCATGTTGAATTGACTTTTCAGCTTGGTTTTCAAGTCAGCAATGTCCTTCTTAGAATGACCAACAATAAGCATGTCATCTACATAAAGGATAAGCATAATAAGCTGTCCATTTGGTTATCTTTTCATGTAAAGACATGGATCCTCATTACTGCGCTTATAGCCTAGGGAATGCATAAATACATCAAACTTTTGATACCATTGTCTGGACGATTGCTTCAAGCCATAGAGACTTTTTAGAAGCTTACAGACCAAATGTTCCTTGCCCTTGAGCACAAACCCTTCAGGTTGCTGCATGTAAATCTCTTTCTCAAGATCACCATGTAAGAAAGCTGTAATGACATCCATTTGATCAAGCTCCATATCTTCAGTGGCAACCAAATCAAGCAACATTCTTAGCGTTGTCATCTTGACCACTAAAGAAAATATTTCCTGGAAATATATACCATATTCTTGCTTGAAACCTTTGGCCACTAAACGAGCTTTGTAATTCTCAACATTGGATGCAATCTTCTTCTTGTAAACCCATTTACAAGGCAAAGCTTTCCTACCTTTTGGCAATGGAACAAGTTCCCATGTTTTGTTCTTTGCAATACTGGATAGCTCCCTCTTCATAGCATGTTCCCACTGAACCTTATCATTGGCTAGCATAGCCTCTTTGTAACAAGAAGGCTCACCACTATCTGTCAGCAACACAAAGTCCACGCTTGGAACAAACCGTTCTGGCGGATGTGATACTCTTTGAGATCTCCTCGGCTGATCAGAGCTTGTACTAGCCTGTGTTGTAATTGGCTCTGGAGCTATATGTGCAGGAGGTGATACATCGAAAAATGTCACTTTCCAGAATTCAACCTCTTTCGTTGGCTGCCTATGCATCTTGGTCTCATTGAAGACAACATCACTGCTACGGATTACTGATCGAATTTCCGGATCCCATAAACGATAGCCAAATTGACCATCTACACCATAGCTAATAAAGATGCATTTCTTGGACTTAGGGTCAAGCTTAGCATGCAACTCCTTGGGTACATGTGAATAAGCTTCGCAGCCAAATGTACGGAGTTTTTCATAAGACAACTTATGTCCTGACTATAACTCCAAAGGTACACGAAACTATAATGAAGCATGCGGTGATCTATTGATCAAATACACAGTAGTGTATAATGGTTCAGCCCAAAACGCTTGCGGTAAATTAGCCTGTGATAGCATACACATAATCCTCTCTTGGATGGTCCTATTCATTCATTCAACAACACCATTTTGTGCAGGGGTATAAGGAGCTGTAAGCTCGCGCTTAATTCCCCTACTTGAACAGAAGTCTGCAAACTCTTTGGAGACATATTCTCCACCATTGTCTGAGCGTAAAGCTTTCAACTTATGTTCAGACTGAGTTTCCACACTAGTTAAGAACTTTTTCAAACAAAAAAAAGTCTCATCTTTAGACTTCATGGCATAAACCCAAACATGTCGTGTTGCATCGTCAATGAATGTAACATAATAAGACGCACCACCATGGGATTTAGAAGGCATAGGCCCACATAGATCACTATGCACAAGCTCTAAGGGCTTTCTTTCTTTGTCAAAAGACTGTGTACGATGTGCTCGTGTTTGCTTACCATATTGACAGTGTTCACAAAAGGGAAAATCAGAAAATGATAAAGACGGTAAGTAGCCCAAACGAGAAAGAGTTTCCATTCCCTTCTTTGACATATGACCTAACAGGCTATGCCACAAAGCAACAATTGGTAGCTCGGTTACAGAAAGAACATTGTTCTTGTCAGATACATAAAGAGGATAAAGTGTACCAACTTTAGAACCATGGGCTAAAATAAGATGACCTTTCGCGATACGCCAAGACTGCTGATGAAAAGTGACTTTGTAACCCAAGTCATCAAGACGTCCAACCGAAATCAAATTTCGTGTCAAAGCTGGAACATGACGCACATTATGTATGGTAAACCTCACCCCATTTGCATAACCATAGCAATATCACCTATGCCCACAATGTCACAAGAGTAGTTGTCACCTAGCGTAACAGTGCCAATGGTTTCCTCATATGTAGTAAACGAATGCCTATGAGGTGTGACATGCAACGAAGCGTCCGAATCAAGAATCCATGTATGGGACACCTCACCACTAACAAGTAGCTCTGCTTGCATAGAACTCTACAAAGATAGAGTTTCTTGTGCATCATAAAATACATCATTATTTTCAGTCAACATATGATGTCTTGTGCATCACAATCATCTTGCACTATGTTCAGTTCTTCAATCTTAACCGAACTCTTTGGTTTCTCCTCTTTATCATCATTGTCTTTGCCTTTGCCTTTACCTTTGTCACGCTTCCAAGCATAACAATCCTTCTTTATGTGACCAAACTTATCACAATAATGGCATTGAACATTGTGACGACCAGGAGACTTTGATCTACCCTTTGAAGCATCTCTATTGCCCTCTTTTTTGGATTCACGATTCCAAGAACGACCTTTACGTTGTTTTCCATCCTTTTCCACATAATGAGCTTCGCCATGATGCGAGCTATCCATAGCCTTGCGGCGCATTTCCTCTGACAAAAGAGAACTAGTGACATCAATGTACACTAGCGTACCATTAGGAGCTGAGTTAGTGACAGTTGTGTAAAAGATATCCCATGAGGGCGGCAACGAACAAAGCAAGAAGATTGCTTTCATCTCGTCATCAATATTGATCCATTGTGCACGAATCTGGGCAAATAGAGAATCAAAGTCATTGATATGACTGGAAACACTGGTTGACTCCTTCATGCAAAGGTTACACAGTTTTCGCATCATGAAAACCTTATTACTTGCCGTATCCTTCTCATAAGTGTTGCATAACTTTTGCCATAAAGCATAGGTAGATTCACATTCTAGCACTGAAAAGTACACTGACCCAGCAAGGTGCAATCTAATAGTAGATCTGCATAGCTCATCAAGCTCCTCCCAATGAAACTGAGTCAAATTCATCTCTTCAGACCGTGTCACATAAATAATAGGCAATTTCTGTTTCTTTTGGACAAGCACATCTTGCATCTGATTCTTCCAAAGCTGAAAATTAGTGCCATCAAACTTCTTTATGTCATAAATGTCACGGTCTTTGCTAGTAGACATGGTGACAAAACTACCAAAAGATTGGGAAAATTTCGGCAGAGTCTCCTTTGTATTTGAGACTATGTCAACCAAAATACGAGACAAAATGACCAAGTATGTCACTCACAAAGCATAGAAGAGAGCAATGCCTCTCAAAAGCACACTATATAGAGACCAACTGAAGCGCATAAACAGTCAAACTGGCCATAGACCGCCAAGTCGGCGTCAAAAGCACCTATACCACTCTATACATGTCCTGTCGTACTAGCCAAAAGATGGCTCCACAAAAGCGTACAATGGCAGTATCCACAAAGACGTATAAGTTTGTCAAGACGCTCAAACAAGTGTCAAAAGCATGTGCCTGCAACTAAACATCCCTGCGGGGAGTCAATTCGCTCTCAAAAGAGCTCAAACACTGTCAAAAGTGTCAACATATGCATGTACACATAAACAACTGCTCCCACTGGAACCATAATATCGCAAGCACTGAAACCTGTACCTGTAGTCAAAGAAGACAATGCTCTCAAGCTCTCACTCTATGTGTGTGTATGAGGCCACTCCGAAAGAGGCTACACACTCCCGAATGAGCCATGGGCTCTCGTAGATGGAAGAGACTGCAACAATGGTACCTGTAACTGGCTATGGAAGCACTGCAACACAAACTACCACTAGAGGGCTGAAAATTTCAGCTCTTGAATCGTAGCTCGAATGGGGTTTCTGATGGCTCGAATGGCTCCGAAAGGGGGGTAAAACCCAAGGACACCTGATGGAAACGCTTCCGGGAAGCTGAACTTGCCAATGGCGAAATCGGAATCCTGTTTGCACTCTTGAAAGTGCGTGCATGCGCGGAAACGATTTCGAGAATGAAACCGCTCTGATACCAGATGATGGGGAAGAGCTGGGAGCACAACGGAAGAAGAATACGCACGCACACACTCACACACACACACCACCATAGCCACACACAGGTTGAAGGGGGAGAGCCAACGTACTGTATGCCCCCTTTCTTTCTTCTCTTATCTTATGCACTAAGGCACGATACACATTGTACTTAGTGTTAGTGGCTCACACAAGTGTATACCTGTACACTTAGGGTTAGTGGCAGTTAGTAATGGACGATCGGCCACATGGCCATTAAACCTAACATCACCTAGTTCACAAGGAACACAAAGATTGTGTTGTAACAAGTCTCTCTTAATGGGAGAAATCATAATACAAATGCCTATTGGAGGGGGGACCGGCTCCACATAAATCCGGTCCTCAATTGTTGTCATGTTCTCTAAATTCTCTCTCTTGCAAAAGTATCGTTCATGCCAGGTTAACTAATTGCTATGATTATGTTTCTATCTTCAATTATGTTCGCCCGCTATGCTCACAAAATCATTTCTAAAAAGTACTCTCATTAATTTCTGCTACTCTCAAGTTAAATAGGCCAATTCCATTATATCCCACCTCAAGCATAGCCCTAACTTGCTTAAAGTCAAAGGACTTTTAACACTAACCATTGGAGGTCTTTAATGAAGTTAACCCTAAGGTCTTTTAAGCTCCTTTAGCTAGCCTTGCTCTTTGACAGACCATCTCTCATTTAGACCCCTTTACCATTGTCCCTGTGTTGAGATAGACCGTAAGCATGTCTACATTCTAATCCTTGTTCCCATTTATTATCCCACATTAAATGATCAATTTAATATGAGAAAATCATTTGGATTGGTTAGATATTAGATTTTATGACAAAATTAGCCTTTGCATGAAGGAAGTAGACCAAAAGATAGGGCAAGATCATCTATTGATGACAAGAAGCTCGTTGGATGAGGAATTCGATCCCTCTTTTATAAATCAGCCTTCCAATAGGTTGCAAAGGTCTTTATGGAATTATCATCATAGGCTAGGATGAAAATGGATTTTCTAGCTGACCATTGAAGAGAAGAAGTTCACTTGAGAGATGGGAAGCAAGGAAAACCGTAGGTTACACATTTTCTAACAGAAGCAAAGGTATAAAAAATGTTGGAAGAAATGATTCCAAGGCCCTAAGAAGAACATCAAAATCAAATGGACAATTTTTGTGAATGATTTTTCCTCCAATTTTGCGCTAGGTCACATACATGACCCATGACCTATACTTTCTTTACAATCAAGACAAGCTTTGCAAATAAAAAATGAGAGCGTTTAGAAATCAACAGACAAAACCGTGCTTCAACACATCACAAAGGTTTTTTATCTGCATCCAAAACTCTATGTCTATGTGTTTGCTTGAAACACAACTTCCGTTCCTTATAATTTTTGGGGAGACACAATTCCAACTCTTCACCATAATTATGTATGGCACTCTGTATGATGTACACTATACATAGTTTATAGTTGTGTCATTTTCTCATTGCATATGACGAAAAGTTTAACTACTTGCAACAACATTCGCTGCCTTGCAAACTCGATTAGCATATCAGTAGTTCATTTTAATTTTGATCTAATATCTAATATATATGTACATACAAACTACTAAACCCAGCCAGGCCAACCTATCATCCTCTGTGCACGGGAAGCCCATCGACTCGGAGTTACGTTGGTAGAGCTCCGGAAGCCCACCATCAAGGGTTGACCGGTAGACATAACAGGGGCGTCGTGTCCCACATAGTTCGACCACCACGCCAGCAGGTTCGCTATCAAAACCAGCATAATGAGGCAGGTCATGCCGAAAATTTGGTCTTTTCAGGGTCTCTTTGGCAGTACGCAAGGTGCCTCTCAAGGCGATCTTCTGTTTATGCATCTGAACAGTATGCATCAATTACAAAGTTCTGTATTTTGAGCCAGGTATTTGCTTTACCGCCCATTGTAACTTGGTTGAGTTGCGACAATGCTCATTGCTAAATCGATGTTCTCTCAGAACGCACATTTCCTGAGTAGGATGGCACCCCCCAAGAGCTTCCCTAAAGTGGGGTTGACTCCCAAGGGCTCCTTTGGTGGCTGTAACCAGCCAGGTTCTGTCACACAATCTGGAGTAAATTATAACTCAGGAAGTGCTGTGGCATCCCTGTCATCTGATTCCGTGAAATTGTCATTACAAGATGAGGATTTTCCACCATTGGGAAAGGAGGACACTTCATCAGGAGCAAAGGTTGTAAATAATTCTCAAAAAACCATGATTCGAGGGTCCCCTCCCAGAATTCAAACACAGGATGTACCCCACTCTTCATCAAGACCATGGAATTCTGCCTCAAGCTCTAGACAAATTCACCGTGGTGCAGATGAGGATGATGATTGGTTTCCAGGAGCAGATGCAGAAGACCTTGCTCCAAGAAATTCTTCAAGGAGCAAGAAAAAGGCTTTCATCAGAAAAAAACCAACTGATGTGGGTGCAGGAGAGAGGGCCTCTTCAAGTCAAGATCGCATATACTTCCTGGGTAGACTCTTGTAAGCTCTTATGTCCTTCCATAGTTTGAAACATACTCGCGTGTTTGAGTTCTAGATGTTTGCAAATGCCATCTTGACAGTATATGGTTTTGCGAGGATTACTGTTTTTCTGGTGACTTGGTTTCTGCGTGCTACCTTATTGCTGTATATTGCTATAATCTTGGCAGCTGTAGGTTTGTGAGGATAACTATTTGGAATGTTTCTATCTATTTGAAATGTTTCTTCTCTTGCTCTGTGATACTGTTTTTGGCAGAACAAGTATTCTGAGACACAGGGCAGTTGATATGAATCTGGAAGTTCGTAGTGATGGATATATAGTCGTGAATGATCTTCTCAAACTGCCCATTAAAACCAGAACTGGAATTCCTTTGAGTGTTTACACTGTGGATGACATATTGAAGGTCCTTTATGTCTTTCATGCTGTTCTTAGTGTTTGATTGAAATTTTGTGTTGGAAATAAGGCTGGACATTTGCATGCAGGCGGTAGAACGAGACAACAAGCAACGATTCACTCTAGTGACAGAAAAAGGTGTTCTGCTGATTAGGGCTAATCAAGGACACAGTATCAAAGTAAGCCAATTTTCTCTCCTATCTATGGTATCTTTCATGCTATTTCTTTGCTGGAGTGTGAATTCTTTTTCACCTTCTTGGTTCAGACTATTGAATCTGAGAAGTTGCTGAAACCTATCCTTTCTTCGGAGGAGATTTCAGGTGCCTTTCTTTGGTTCCACTCTTAGTGTATTGAGTGCATATCTGTGCTTGTGATGTCAAAGTCGACGATGCGGAAGCGTAGAGACCAAGGGGGGAGAGAAATGGAATGAAATGTAATATTAATGTCTTCAAGAGGCCAAAATGACCTATGAGACCAAAAGGTTACATGTGGTGAATCTAATACCAGGTCTGGGTACAAAAAGTACAAAGAGCTGAAAAGAAAATAGTGGGTAGGGGTGGGGTGAAAGCTAATACAAGGGGAATACAAAGGGGGGGGGGGGAGTGAGCTGATACAATGGAGCTCTCTGACAGTCGAGGCATCGTATACATATACATCAATATACAAGAGGCTATAGAGATTCAATGTCCTCCAAGGTATGCATTTTGGTGAGACGGCTCCTATGTCGTGCCAATATGTATGGATCCTCTGTCGCAGTCTGCGTCGATGTCGAGAGGGCCCCCTCATCCGTGGGCGACGGGACCGTCCCAAATCTATTGCCCGATCAAGCAGTATGCCTCTGGTGTTGTTATGCTGTCGTGGTTGCTTGGACTCCTCTGTCTGCGACTGAAAGAAATCTGTAATCTTCCGTTGTTGCTGGATCTCTCTCATTGTGCCCCTCTTCGAGAGGTCCTCTCTGTGTTTGCGAATCTCTAGTAAGTATAATCCGAGGCATCTCTAAACTTGGTATCTCACTATTCTAGAAAGTGGCCCAAAACCCTCTCTGAATAGACAGTGAAAGCGGCCTCGTATCTCATAGTATACTGGGCAGTGACATGTAATGTAGCTCTGTCTCTAGCCTATCTGGCACACCTGACAAATCCTGGACTCCAGCGAGTACTCTAAATCTGCTTGTCTCGATCTCTAGCTGATGTGAGGATATGCGTATCTGACCAATAGCACATCGGATTCCGTGGGATAGATGAGTGTCCATGTATCCTGGTCTGATCACAAAACCATCCTCCGTGAGTTGGAGAAGATGCTCTCTATAGAGACTATCTTTGTACCTAGTTCATGTGCAGGTTGTATCCATGTCCTCTTCGTATCCAGCTGAATCAAGTCTTGTCTGATGAGCCTAGTAATCTCTGCCCTAGTGAGGGAGATGGAGGGCGCATTCAGAGAGTACTGAAATGGGGGTGGCCGATCCATACTAAAGCCATGTAACTGAAACCAAGATGCCATCTCTGCATATCAACATGATCTATCTCCCTGCAATGCCAAGTGTCGCGAAGATTCTAGTGCTAATCGAGTATATCTGTCTCTGGGGAGAGCCCAAGTGCTATGCATAAATGAAACTAATAGATAGATAGATAGAGAGAGAGAGAGAGAGAGAGAGAGAGAGAGAGAGAGAGAGAGAGAGAGAGAGAGAGAGAGAGAGAGAGAGAGAGAGAGAGAGAGTCCTGAACCAATCAACCTTGGCAATGAATAACTGATGTACAGTACAATGGTGGTTGAGGGTTGCTTATATACCAACCTTAGTAAATTGCCCTACCTAGACTTTGACAAATAAGTAAAATAAATACCTAAAAGGCAAACTAAATAATGGGATCACATAGGGCAGTTCACTTGAGATGCCTGTTCCGTGTTTCTAAGGTACTCTAGCTGTTCCCTTTGCTAATATAAGTTGTGCAACCAATGTATTGTCTGCCTGTATAGTTTGGCATTGCTATGTGTACATGGACCTTTGCATTCATGTGCATATATCTAAATGCTCGTGATGCCAAATACCCACCAAAGTGTTACTGTCACGGGGACGTGGCAACTGTTAACTATGTCACAAAGATGTGGCAATTGCTAACCTTGGTCGTTGGTTTCTTTCCAATGGGGTTTTGTTTTATTTTGTTTGAGACCCTCTTTTTGAAGTAGCAAATGGTCGGACATTGCATGGCCAATGTGAACGGTAGTTTCACCCACAGATGGGTAGTGGTCAGCATTGGAATTCGTATGGTAAGAGGATGTCTAGGCTCAGAGCAAGATCATATAGGTACCCCCGTCGCACTTAGCAGGTTGGTGGATACTAGGGAGTGAACTCAATTAAGGCGTAATGTAACAGACTTGGACACTCTAAGTCAAAAATCAATCGCGACAGCACCAAATAACCACTTCAAAACAATTAACAGATCACAATAGATTTGCACTGGGGCCCGGCGGAGTTCCGTGCCTAGAGATATTGGCCCCAAAGACTGGCGCCCCTTTCGGTATTTCTTTTTGTATTAATCAATCATCAAAGTACAAGAGAGTGGCTCGGGGTTCACTCTCAGACTCTGCGTCTAGATACCGTGAGAAGTGAGGCCCTCACCACTAATTTAAAGGTTACAAGGGATGCTCAAAAGCAGAGCCCCAAAAGCTTCAAATCAAAAGCAATTGCTTTCTCTCTCACAGAGAGTCAAAACTTGAAAGCAAAAGCATTCTCTCTCTCTTTCTCATTAAGTAGAGAAAATGCGAAATTTGTGTCGCTCATCATTTTCATTTAAAAAAAAGCCTCCGCGATTTCCGGAAATTAGGGTTTTTGGCAGAAATTAGGGTTTGCAGGAATTTTAGGGTTTCTGTTGTCCGCCACGTCATCACTTTGTGACATACCCCCCTCTTGAAAGCATTGTAATCGACCGCGATTACGCCTGCAAAACCGACAAAAGCCATAAACCGTCTTAGCAGACACTGACTGTTAGTACCTACGTACTAGGAACGCACATCTAGCACATGTACAAAATCGACAGTCACATCACACGACATCACAGGACATCACCAGACATTACAGGACATCACATGACATTCAACATTCATTCGGATCTTAGACCATGATTTATCGGCAATGTAGCTAGCAATCACATCTAGGTCCAATCGGGACCATCGATGTCCGATTGACTAACCCCTATTGCAACCATGTCTATTCGAGATCAATCAGACCAAAATGCTGCAGTCATTTCGGCTATCAGTTCTTGCACTCACAAGAAGTCAAGAACAAATCAGTATCATAATCAGGAATTCCATTTCATAAAGTCATCCAGCAGAATACTGTCAGCTCTCAGTATCTCTGAAGCTCAAAGAGACATCAGTGACTTTAGTATCAAAATCAAGGCATCTGTTGACAAAGGAGCGGAGTAACTCCCCTCTTGTGCATCCCACTGCACCAGATCTTCGGCCAAGCTGAGTTTCTGGGTTCCGTTTGGAGTAGACTATGCTAAACCAAAAGATCAAGGTAAAGTTTCACAATCCGAGGAGTATCTGCTAGGTCCTCCTCCTCCATCCACTTCGCATAAAATGCAGGAAAGTTCTTGAACTAAACCAAGAACCGCCTTCGGACTTTACCTTTCTTCGTGTCGTTATGTGCCAAAATCTGTTCAGGAACAAGGATCTCCTCGTTTTCTTCCACTTCGGGTTGCTCATCAGGCTCCCCATCATCAAGCACATCACCCTTAACAGGTTTCAAGAGATTCACATGCAATGCATTGTGAATCCTCCAAATATCTGGCAGCTTCAATCGGAAGGAGACATCATTTATCTTTTCAGTTATCTGGAAAGGTCCGTAGTATTGCATACTAAGCTTTGGAAAAAGCCTCTCCTTTCCCTTTTTCTTTCGTAGGCGTGCCTTCTCAAAACGTAAGAGCACCCAATCATCCTCTTTCATTTCGAGTCGCGACGATGGCGATCCGCTGCCTTTTTCTGTCGTTCTTGAGACTCCTGCAAAGTCTCGCGAACCTTGGCAAAAGCCGTATCCAAATCTCGCGAATATTCATCCGCTTCAAATATCTAATCTTTCGTGCTCAGGAAGGATGGAACCTTTGCAGCACTTTCAACAATCTCACATGGCGTCTTCCCCGTCGAAGAGTGTATCGTGTTATTGTAGGCAAATTCCACCAAAGGTAAGTTCTTTTCCCATTGAGTCTTCTGATCCGAGATACAAGACTTCAATAAATCTAAAATCATTGAATTGGCAATCTCAAATTGCCCGTCAGTCTGCAAGTGGAACGATGACGAGAATTGCAACTGCGTGCCAATGTTCTCCCAAATTGCCTTCCAAAACAAACTCATAAATCTGGGGTCTCTGTCAGAGACAATCATCTCAGACGTGCCATGTATCGGAAAATCATCGTGATCATTCTGTGTTCTCGGGAGATCAAAAATGAAATCCATTTCAATACTTTTCCAGGGGCGGTGGGTATGGGTAAAGGGTGTAACAATCCTTGTTCCTTATGCCTGTCAAACTTGACCTTCTGGCATACTGTGCACAACTCTTCCTCGTCCTTTTTGAGTCACGGCCAAAAGAAGTATCTCTCTACCCCTTTCATGGTGGTAGCAATGCCGCGGTGACCCGTAAAAGGTGGACAGTGGCATTCAGTCATAACCTTTTCCCTCAACGGCTGTGTAACGCACAACATAGTCTTTTTGATCAAGTAGCCTTCCCGAAGGGAGTATCCAGCTACTGTCTCCCCATCCCGTATCCGTGTGAAAATATCTGCAAAATCTGTATCTGTGGCATACTGATCAACCATATCCTCGAAGCTCCTATGATGTATCGCGGAAACAGCCAGAACCAACGGTTTCCGAGACAAAGCATCTGCCACCACATTCTTCTGTCCCTGCACATGGACAATCTGGAAGTGGAACTGCGACAAGATGTTCGCCCACCGCATCTGCTTTTCCGAAAGCTGCTTTTGTGACAAGAAGTAGCGCAAACTCTGATGGTCTGTAAAGACAGTAAAATCCGCTCCGAGTAGGTAATGCCGCCACTGAGTAAGAGCATGGATAACCGCCAAAAGCTCTTTCTCATAGATCTGTGTTGTCATCTCCGGCCTAGAGAACCAACGGCTCTCGTAAGCTATGACATGGCCTTCTTGCATCAAGACCGCACCCAAACTACGACCACAAGCATCACAATATACTTCAAATGGCTTCTGCAAGTCCGGCAAAGTCAAATCTGGTCTTGTAGTCAATTTCTCTTTCAATGTCCGAAAGGCAGTCACCTCTGTGGGTCCCCACGAAAAAGGTACTCCTTTCTGTGTCAAGGTATGCAAAGGGGAAGCAACCTCTGCAAACTTTCATATGAACCGCCTGTAGTACGAACACAGTCCCAAGAAGCTTCTAACTTCATGGACATTCCTCAAATCGGGCCAATCACGGATAGTCTCTATCTTGGCCGGGTCCATTTGCACTCCTGTTGTGTTGACACAATGTGTCCCAAAAAGTGTCTCTCTGGTAGGAAAAAATCACTTTTCTTTGCATTAATCAATAACGTGTGATATCGTAATGCCTGAAAGACTTGAAGCAGATGATCTCTGTGTTTTGCCTCATTCTTGGAGAAAACAATGATGTCGTCAAAGAAAGTGCCAACAAATACCTTGTACTCTCGAAAAATCCTGTCCATCATCCTGTTAAATGTCGCAGGAGCATTGGTTAAGCCAAAAGGCATCACCAAAAACTCAAATAACCCAAAAGTCGTCCGAAAAGTTGTCTAGTAGACATCTCCTGGCGCTATCCTGATCTGATGATATCCACTCTTCAAGTCAATCTTGCTAAAGCACGAGGATCCCTGTAACTTGTCGAGTATATCATCGATCCTAGGAATCGGAAATCTGTTCTTGATGGTGATTTCGTTGAGTGCTATAATCGATGCACATTCTCCAAGATCCGTCTTTCTTCAAAACCAACAACACTGGAGAGCAATACGGTGAAGTACTAGGCTGGACAAGACCCTTTTCCAAGAGGTCTTTCACTCGGCCCATAATCTTTTCATTCTATACTTGGCTCACACAGTAAGGTGGCCGATTCGGTGGTGTGCTTCCAGGTATCAGATCAATGGTTTGATCTTCAGGCCCTCTGAAAAGCAATCGGCATGAGTGTGGAGAAAAATCTTGGCGTTCTTTTGATCAGGTCAAAACATATTCAAACTTTATTCAGCGTTCAGTTCTCTCCCAAAAGAATGAGTAAGAAACTGAAGTTCATCAAGTACAATCTCTAAGCCCTTCATTTATCAAAGTCGCTCTCTCTGCCCGGTAGTCAACCACGGCGTAGTTCTTGTGGTACCAAGGGATCCTGAGTAGAACGTCACTCGCGTGCCCTGAACACCCCTGTCATTGCAAACAAAGTTTGCCAATGCTCGGTGTAATGGCAACATCCCATCCGGGTGCCAGTCGAACTACCTCTGCCTGTGGCGCCAGTCTGTCGGGCGCAATTCCAAATCGAGCCGCCAATTCCAAGTGAAAAGAAGTTGGCCTTGGCTCCTTCAAAAGAGCTTCCTGATCCTTCACTTTGCCCCAAAAAGCGGCAAAGGTTGTACTTCCATTCATTTGATTCAGTGCAAGTCCCACGCCATGTGGTACCAGTTCTGCTTTTCTATCTGCCTTTTCTGCCACATTCCTCAGCTGCTCTCGAACTCTCAGGCCTGTTGTCGTCTTTATCATTCTGTTCTTTCTGTGCCTTATTAGGGCACTTCGCGGAGATACGTCCATGTTCCCCGCAACCAAAGCACTTACCCTCTCTGATGAAGCGAGCTCTCTCCTCAGGAGTAAGCTTGGGTCGTGCATCCTTTTTCTCTGGGTTGCTCTTTTTCTTTCTACTTTCATTCCCGTAAGTCTGTTCGGCTCGTTGTGTCATGGCCTCATCTGTGGGGTAGGTCAAACTGCCAGAGTGAATGGCAAAGCCCTGCTTCGCATGACTCATCAACTCCTAAATAGAAGCTGACTTCTATTCCAAGCAGTGATCTCGGATCTCTGTAGGTAGACCCAAGGTAAACCGCTCAATCTGTTCTCTGAACGAGATCTTCTTGAATGAAGAGGCGGGTAGAAAAGAGCTCCAAAATCTTTCACAATAAGCATTGATTGTATCTTTCTTGGTCATCCGAAGATGGTTCCAAGCAACTCGTACATCTCGTTCTTATTCTTGCGTCAACCAAGAAGAAATAAAAAGCTTTTTAAATTTCAGCCATTTAACTGGTGCAGTCTTGTTTAAAAGAAGCGTGGACCACCAAGCACGAGCATTCCTCTTAGAGTAAGAGGCAGCTCTCCGAATCTTGGAGTGCTCTGAATAGCGTCCTCCCGCGAAAGCGATGTCAAACTGTTGTATAAAAGACAAAGCCTTCGAAGCATCTGAGTATCCTGAAAAAGTATCAAACTTGATCGAGTGGCCACCTTCCTTAAACTCTCGGACTTTCTTGCTTTTATCTTCGAGAAAGTCATACTGGTTAGCTTTGTAAAAAAAAATTCTTCTTGTTCGCATAAAAGTTTCCGTCATCGGAATCTGAGCTGTCTGTAGACGAGTCGTCGTAGAACTGTCAGTCTCTGGGCGAGATGTAGCCTTCTTTGCCTTTTTCTTGCCCTTTCCGAAGCTTTGTTTCTTGCTTCGCTTTTTACCTTTTCTGTCTTCTTCGCTCGAATCCAAGGAGCTAGAAGAACTATCAGAAGAAGAAGAAGAAGAAGAAGAAGAAGAACTGGGTACTCCTTCAAATCGAACACGCTTCTTCTGTTTCTTTGCCTTGTCGAATGTCGACCGACGACCCAAATATCCCGGGAAGTTAGTGCCTTTCTTCTGCTTTTTGCCGTGCTTTTTGCCTTGCTTTTTGCCTTTCTTTTGCGCGTCAAAAAGCTGAGCAATCCGTGCATCAACCACGTTCTCCAGTTCCTTCTCTGTATATTTTCTTGGAGGCAGAAGGTTTCTTGAGAGTGGGTTTCGAGAGTGGTGTTGTGGTTCTCTGCCACTCCATCTGTACCTCTTTCAAAGAGGTCTGGTTCATATATTTTGCCATCTTCGGGTCCTTGGCAAAATTGAGCATCATCTTTGTTGCATCGCCGATCAACTGGCGACGCTCCGCCTGAGTAGGCCAAGCCGGGCCATACTCTCTGTTGGAATCTTCGTTGTGATCCCAGCCCGCATCTCCAGATGCAGATGGAGTCGACTGATCATTGCCTGAAGTCATAGGTGCTGCGGAAAAAAAAGATTCGCGACAGCACCAAATAACCACTTCAAAACAATTCACAGATCACAATAGATTTGCACTGGCGCGGCGGAGTTCCGTGCCTAGAGATATTGGCCCCAAAGACTGGCGCCCCTTTCGGTATTTCTTTTTGTATTAATCAATCAGCAAAGTAAAAGAGAGTGGCTCGGGGTTCACTCTCAGACTCTGCGTCCATATGCCCTGAGAAGTGAGGCCCTCACCACTAATTTAAAGGTTACAAGGGATGCTCAAAAGCAGAGCCCCAAAAGCTTCAAATCAAAACCAATTGCTCTCTCTCTCACAGAGAGTCAAAACTTGAAAGCAAAAGCATTCTCTCTCTCTTTCTCATTAAGTAGAGAAAAAGCGAAATTTGCGTCGCTCATCATTTTCATTAAAAAAAAAAAAAAGCCTCCGCGATTTCTGGAAATTAGGATTTTTGGCAGAAATTAGGGTTTGCAGGAATTATAGGGTTTCTGCTGTCCGCCACTGTGACACGTAAAGTCAAGGTGGGACTACCAACAAAAAGTATTCGACAGTTGGGCCACATTGCACTTTTGGATGCGGTCCCAATGAGGATAGATGGTCAGAAGACCAGTGGGAGCCCAACGGAAGCATCTCCTAAAATTTAGGGAACTGCTATTTTGGGCCGTGAAATGTGTTCGCGTCATTACCTCCGGTATGACTAGGGGAACATTTTACAACTGTGCCGCGAAGTCAACTGGGCAACCGGTCAGGATATTTTTAAGCGGCGAACCCGAAACGGGAAAATGATTGAAAATGCGCCAAGTGGCAAATCCTCATGCACTTGCCTCTTGCAGAAAAATGGGCGCTGATTTTTAAGCTGGGAGAGGCCTCATTATGCAATCTGTCATAGGTTAAGAGCTATGGAGTGCTTCCTTTCCCTCTTATGTACAGTGCGGTGCCAGGAGTGATGCTCTGCACGCTACGCACTGCCCTCTCTCTCCCCTACGAGCAGTATGCTATGCCCCACTAGTGGGCTTTTCATTTGACCAATGTACAGTTATGTGGGTTCATGCGCGATTGCCGAGGCAAGAGCCTCTTGCATAGGTACTGGATTAGCTAGCGGCTAATCCCCCGCAGGTACAGGTGAATTCGGAGAGGTTTCACGCCAGAAATCTCGTCCGATTCAAAGGGCAAGTAGCCCTACAGGTGCGGGAGCTCGAGGTCTTGCTTCTGATGCGACCGGCACACGAAACGGAGCCCAAAACAGGGAATTACAGCCTGCTGTGTATTTTTGATGGTTTAGGGTTTCGGCCCTAAACGGACCCTAATACCCCCAGGAGGTTCGGGGACGCAAGGGGACCACTGTACAGGTGAACTGACGCATTTTTGGGGCAGAAAACAGAGAATTCAGCGTGCTGCAGATTCTTGCCAGGTTTTGCAAAGTGTCCGTATGCGTCGGGAAAGTCACCTATTGCGTGGGGATACTGACTGTGAAGCGTCCTAGTACAGTTATGCTGCCGAAATCGGGCCAGAACAGGTGTTTCTTAGCCTAGATTGTGCGGGGCAGCTTGTGGGAGATCACAGGTTTTATTCCCTTTGATAAAGAATAAAGAAATACCGAAAGGGGCGCCAATTTTGGGGCCTACAGGTTGTCGGTGTCTGCTCGGAGCATTCTAGCTTCCGAGCCGTGTGTGTGATTAAGTGTTAATTCCCGCTACAGGTCTCCTTTGCGAAGTGCTCTGTGTGTGTGTCTAAAGTAAAGAATTACGGGTGAAAGCCAACGCCTACCGCCCCCACGGGCCGGTGTCATGGTTCCATCGCCGAGACATCAATCACTTTTTCCTTAAAGAGTGAGCCTGGATTGTTTTGGGATAAAGACACAGAGTGCAGGAACGCGGGGATTACACTATGGCCGACAAGGGGAAGGGAATATTGGAAGAGGGTTCCTCTTCAAAGGACAGGCAGGAGATCCTTATGGTTTTTGAGATTGGCGAGAGCTCACGGCCGCGTCAGTCTGTACCTCCTGTCAATGTGAATGTCCATCCAGTAGTACAGGGCTTTATGACAGGGCAACTTGAGGATGATGCATTCAAGACTCAGTTAGTTGCCGCGGTGAATGTCTTTTCGCAGTTGGTGCAAAATCCGAGGTTTATGGAATTCTTGCAAGCGCCACCAGTGCAACAACAAAATAGGCAACCTACGCCGCGTACGGAGCTTGTTGATGCTCAAGCCCAGGTACTTCATGTGGCGCAAGAGGAAAGGGAACACTCGCATGTTGCGGAGTCGGGGGCTCCAAAGCAGGTTCCTCCCGTGCTTGAACATGTGGCTAGAACGCCTATTCCACAGGTTATGCCAGTTCAGCCCGCCACCTTTCAGAGCCAGCATGCTGTTTTGAATGGACAGGGAGTTGGATACCAGGCAATGCACTCAGTTTTTCCACCACCCACGGTACATCTTGGGTATTTCGGGGGTGGATCAGTGTTCCAAAGTATGGCTGGTTATGCGCCTGGAAGTCAGCCGTACATGCCAGGAACAGTGTTCGGGGGTATGCAAGGCATCATGCCAAACCCCATGTATGGTAGTATCAGCATGCAGCAAGGTTTTCATTGCAACCAGGGCCAGTTTGGGGTGCCACAGGGTCATTTTGGCATGGCTGGTTTTTCTGGACAGCAGCCAGATATCGCACCTCTGACGCAAAATGTGAATTGCCAACACGTGCCGATCATGCCTACTACAGTGCCCATGTTGCAGACCATTCCGTATGACAACTTGGGGGCACTAGAGAAGCCGAAGGCTTACAAAGAAGATGGTGCAGCAGTAAAGTTCAGTACCTTCAGTGGTTTCGAGGATAAGACAAAGGCACTCACTTTCCTCCAGCAGTTTGATACAGCTTATGCGGGAGGGAATTTTACAAAGGCCTCGAAGGTCAGGAAAGCTGCCACTTTCTGAAAGGACAATGCCCTTACATGGTGGACGACATTGTTAATGCAAGGACAGGCACCCGCCACTTGGGTTTACTTCAAGCAAATGTTTGCATCTGCCTGGCTATCAAATGAATTTGAAGCCGATGTCATGACAGATTGGACCAGCTTACTTCAGCTTCGTGCAAGAGCTTGATGGAGTACAATAGGAGGTTTTGTAAAGCATTACTCTCAGTGACCTCCTACAGATTTGTGCCACTGACAGAGCAGATAGAGAAGTACTGTTGTGGGCTGCCTAAAGGGCTTCGCGATTACTGTACAAAGAACAGAGTGGCTACTCTTACTCAGCTTATGGAAGTTGCGAACACTGGTCTTGCCTTGTTGAAAGGAGAGGACAGTGGATTTCCGAGTAGTGACAAAGGAGGGCAGCAAAAGCAAAATTCAGCGAAGAAGCCCTTTGTGAAAACGGCTCCTGATGCGTCACAGGGGTCAGAAAAGGCCACCAAAGACAAGGATTCAGTCAGGACTTCTGGAGCGCAGGCAAAGAAACAGAAAAGGAAGCCTTTTGTGCGCAAGTCGCTCAAGGAAAAGAAGGTCCTAATGGCTGAGAACAAATGCTTTATATGCGAGCAGCCTGGTCACTTTTCTATCAATTGTCCACAAAGGAAAAGGCCAGCTGACTCATAGGATAAAGAAGACCAGAAAGGCAAGAAGCCAAAACCCACAGCAGGTTTAGTGCCAGACATGGTGGGTGACAGGCCCAACACAGATGCCAGTGAGTTATGCAGGGCATGGGGTAAAGTTAGGGATCAGACGGCACTCATCTTCTTTGATCCAGGTGCCAAAGCCAACTTTATCTCACCAGAGTTAGCTATGAAGCTGGGCATGAGAGCTGAGGAGATGGGGTACACAGCAGAGGCAAGGTTGGCATGTCCTGGCCACTCAGAGTGTGTTACTCCCATCATTGGAAAACTGCGTCTGCATATTCAGTCGTATGTGGACACTGAAGAATTTTACATCATGCCGCTGGAAGGTTGTGACGCCTTGTTGGGGATCCCATGGATGTTGTGAGTGCATGGAGTCTTGGATGCCTACAACAAAAAGATCACTGTACAGCATAGGGGCAAAACTCACATCTTGGATGTAAAGCTTAAAGGAGAGTCAGTCCCTATTGTATCTGCTTCTGCTATCACTTCTGTAATAAAGAATCATCTTTCTGTGTACTTGATTTTTGCACGTGATGTCTCAGATAGTGATCTGTCAAAGTTATCTGTGTTAGATAAAGAAAGGTCAGCATTTTTGCTAAAGTTTAGTGACTGTTTTTCTGATTCATTACCGTCGCAATTGCCGCCAGAGAGACCTGAGGACCATCGGATAAATTTGGTGCAAGGGTGTAGCCCACCAAATAGACCTCCCTACAGGGTTAGTGCGGCGCAGCAGAAAGAGATTATGGGTCAGGTTGAGGAGTTATTAGAGAAGGGGCTGATTCAGCCTAGTTCTTCACCCTTTTGCTCCCCAGTGCTCCTAGTGTAGAAGAAGGATGGCTCATGGCGCATGTGTATTGATTACCGTGCGTTGAATAAGAATACCATCAAGAATAGGTTCCCTATTCCTAGAATTGATGATATTCTCGATCGTTTAGAGGGTGCTGCAATTTTCAGCAGGATAGACCTTAATAGTGGGTACCATCAGATTCGTATAAGGCCAGAGGATGTGCACAAGACTGCGTTTAGAACGACATTTGGTCTTTATGAGTTTCTAGTGATGCCGTTTGGGCTAACAAATGCTCCTGCCACGTTCAACAGAATGATGGACCGGATTTTCCGCTTGCATCAACAGTTTGTTGGAACGTTCTTCGATGACATGATAGTGTATTCGAAGAATGAAGAGGAGCATAGGCGTCACTTGACCATTGTGTTCGAAGAGCTGCGCAGTCACAGGTTACTTGTCAATCCTAAGAAAAGTGAATTCTTCCTCGAAGAGATCCACTTTCTGGGCCACATAGTCTCAAAGGATGGTGTTAGAATGGATCCCGCAAAGGTCGAAGCTATCAAGACATGGCCAGACTTGAAGACTGTGCACGATGTCAGAAGCTTCTTGGGATTGTGTTCCTGCTATAGAAGGTTTATCAGAAATTTTGCAGAGATAGCATCGCCTCTTCACGCATTGCAAAAGGAAGAGGTCACTTTCAGATGGACCCAAAAAGAGATTTCAGCTTTTAGTCTCCTAAAGGAAAAGTTGACTTCAGATCCAGTTATTGTTTTGCCAGATCTCAGGAAGTCATTTGTGGTCCAGTGTGACGCGTGTGGCAGTAGCATCGGAGCAGTGCTAATGCAAGACGGACGGGTAGTAGCTTATGAAAGCCGAATTTTGCAAGGGCCAGAGAGGACTATGCAAGTCTATGAGAAAGAGCTCTTGGCCGTGATTCATGCGCTTTCTAGCTGGAAGCACTACCTCTTAGGTGCTGATTTTGTTGTCCAAACAGATCATCAGACCTTGCGATACTTCTTGACACAATCAAAGTTATCCGAAAAGAATATGCGATGGGCAAACATTCTTTCCATGTTCCACTTCCAGATTATGCATGTGGAAGGCAAGAAGAATGTTGTGGCTGATGGGTTATCAAGAAAGCCACAAATTTCAGCTGTGTCAATTCCTTATCATCATGAGTTAGATGACATGAAGGAACAATATACTGCTGATGAAGATTTTGCAAGGATCTTTGAACAGTTACAAGAGGGGCAACATCACGAGCACTACCTCCTCAGAGATGGTTTTATGATGATGCATGGCAGACTTTGTGTCACTAGGCCACTGCGACATCAGGTCATGGAAGAGAGTCATGTCCCACCGTATGCAAGGCATCGTGGCATTGATGCGACAGTTAAGCGGTAGAGACGCTCTTCTATTGGCCCACCTTGAGGAGAGATGTGGATGCCTTTGTGCGAGCATGCATAGTTTGCCAAAAGGTCAAGTTTGACAGGCAAAAGGCACCAGGGTTGTTACAACCACTGTCGATTCCGGATAAGCCATGGGAAAGCATTGCTATGGACTTTATCTTTGATCTTCCAAGGACGCCAACAGGGAATGATGGTATATGGACCATTATCTGTAGGTTCAGCAAGCAGGCCCATTTTATCCCTGTCAGGAAGAAGATAAAATCTGATCAGATGACACGCTTGTTCATGCACAATGTGTTTAAGTACCATGGTATGCCACAATCGATTATCAGTGATCGTGATCCTCACATGACCAGTTTGTTCTGGAGAGGATTGTTTGAAAACATGGGCACTACGCTCAAGTTTTCGTCTTCGTTTCATCCACAAACTGATGGGCAGTCAGAAGAGGCTAATTCTACTGTCTTAGATCTACTGAAATGCTATGTGTTAGATAATAAGGGCAAGTGGGAACAGTATTTGCCTATGCTTGAGTATGCGTACAATAATACGATGCATTCGTCTACTGGCAAAGCACCTTTTGAGATTGTTGAAGGCGGCAAAAAGGTTCCTCGCATTTTGCATACAAAGGACAAGATCTTTGAGGCAGATCGATATGTTGAGAACATGGATGAGATGTATAAGAAGATTAAAGTTGCCTTGGAGATGACTCAGGCAAAACACAAAAAGGCTGCTGATCGTCACTGTCGTGAATTGCTACTATCACCTCGCGATTGGGTTCTGTTAAGGTTCGAAAAGGCAAGGTTAAAGAAGATGAAGGGCAAGGAACGGCTGTTTCCTAAGCTCAGCATGCGTTACTATGGGCCTTTTCAAGTGCTTGACAAAATCAGCGATGTGGCATACAGGCTGAAATTGCCTGATGCATGGAAGATTCATAATGCGTTTCACGCGAGTCTTCTAAGACCCTTCGTGGGTGATGTGCCAGAAGATATGCTAGATGAGGATCAGCCAGAAGTTGAAGAACTTGATGAGATCCTGGTACTTGAGCAAGTTTTGGCACATAAGTACAGAAAAGTTAAAGGACAAGTTGCAAGACGCTATTTGGTGAAGTTCAAGAACTATCTGCCTATGGATGCAAAGTGGATGGAAGAGCATGAACTGTCAGAGTCACCAAATGTATTGCAGCTTTACCTTGAAGCCTTTGGGTTACAGCCTACTTATGCCCCAACCCAACGTGTGCAAAAGAGGGATAATTATAGAGCTAGTACATCAAATGTACATATGAATTCAGTGCCATAGATGGAAATGGCAAAAGTATGAAGGTCTCATTAAGTCATTTGTATCTATGTATGTTACGACCTTTCTTGCGGATATATGCGATGATAAAAGAGTGTTGATAGCACAAGATCATCAGTGGCGTGTATTTATGGTATGCAATCGAGGGCGTTTGCGATTTCAAGAGGGGGGTATGTCACGGGGACGTGGCAACTGTTAACTATGTCACAAAGATGTGGCAACTGCTAACCTTGGTTGTTGGTTTCTTTCCAATGGGGTTTTGTTTTATTTTGTTTGAGACCCTCTTTTTGAAGTAGCAAACGGTCGGACATTGCATGGCCAATGTGAACGGTAGTTTCACCCGCAGATGGGTAGTGGTCGGCACTGGAATTCGTATGGTAAGAGGATGTCTAGGCTCAGAGCAAGATCATATAGGTCCCCCCGTCGCACTTAGCAAGTTGGTGGATACTAGGGAGTGAACTCAATTAAGGCGCAAAGTCAAGGTGGGACTACCAACAAAAAGTATCCGATAGTTGGGCCACATTGCACTTTTGGATGCGGTCCCAATGAGGATAGATGGTCAGAAGACCAGTGGGAGCCCAACGGAAGCATCTCCTAAAATTTAGGGAACTGCTATTTTGGGCCGTGAAATGTGTTCGCGTCATTACCTCCGGTATGACTAGGGGAACATTTTACAACTCTGCCGCGAAGTCAACTGGGCAACCGGTCAGGATATTTTTAAGCGGCGAACCCGAAACGGGAAAATGCTTGAAAATGCGCCAAGTGGCAAATTCTCATGCACTTGCCTCTTGCAGAAAAATGGGCGCTGATTTTTAAGCTGGTAGAGGCCTTATTATGCAATCTGTCACACAGTTTAAGAGCTATGGAGTGCTTCCTTTCCCTCTTATGTACAGTGCGGTGCCAGGAGTGATGCCCTGCACGCTACGCACTGCCCTCTCTCTCCCCTACGAGCAGTATGTTATGCCCCACTAGTGGGCTTTTCATTTGACCAATGTACAGTTATGTGGGTTCATGCGCGATTGCCGAGGCAAGAGCCTCTTGCACAAGTACTAGATTAGCTAGCGGCTAATCCCCCGCAGGTACAGGTGAATTCGGAGAGGTTTCACGCTAGAAATCTCGTCCGATTCAAAGGGCAAGTAGCCCTACAGGTGCGGGAGCTCGAGGTCTTGCTTCTGATGCGACCGGCACGCGAAACGGAGCCCAAAACAGGGAATTATTATCGGGGCAGAAAATAGAGAATTCAGCGTGCTGCAGATTCTTGCCAGGTTTTGCAAAGTGTCCGTATGCGTCGGGAAAGTCACCTATTGCGTGGGGATATTGACTGTGAAGCGTCCTAGTACAGTTATGTTGCCGAAATCGGGCCAGAACAGGTGTTTCTTAGCCTAGATTGTGCGGGGCAGCTTGTGGGAGATCACAGGTTTTATTCCCTTTGATAAAGAATAAAGAAATACCGAAAGGTACGCCAATTTTGGGGCCTACAGGTTGTCGGTGTCTGCTCGGAGCATTCTAGCTTCCGAGCCGTGTGTGTGATTAAGTGTTAATTCCCGCTACAGGTCTCCTTTGCGAAGTGCTCTGTGTGTGTGTCTAAAGTAAAGAATTACGGGTGAAAGCCAACGCCTACCGCCCCCACGGGCCGGTTTCAGTTACACCAACCATCAAATACATGTACCGACTATTTATGCAAGAGGGTTCCAAAACTACAAATGACTATACGGTGGGCTAGTTTGGTCATGCAATCTTTGCATCATATTTTGGATGGAGTTTCTTTTGGATAATCTATATATAACCATCGGTGACTCTCTTCAAGCAAAAAGTTGGTATCCCAATGGGCACCAATTGTGTTGTTTTTCTTGCCAATTTCTATCTTTTACGTATGAGTTTGATTTTATGGAGTGTCTTGTCCTTGCTAACTCTTGCCCAATATTTTTGCACAAGTTATGCAATGTAAGACACTTTGTAGATGACCGTTTTGTTTCTGATGTTCCTTCTTTTCAAGATTTTATGTACTTGGATTTGAGTTTTGAAGGTGGAGGAATTTATTGTAAGGAATTTTGTGAACTTAATTGTACCACAAATAGTGATTGTTGTGTCTTTGTAGACCTTAAGATATTTCAAATTCCCTTGGGTTGGAAGTAGAATCTAGATATCTATGATAAACGCCTTGAATTGGAATATGCCAATCTAAATATCATCCGTATGCCTCACATTGCTTCAAACATCTCTCTTTTGGTTAAATATGGTGTCATTTGTTCTCAACTATTTAGATTTTCTGGTCTTTGTTCTAGTAAACATTCTTTTGTTGTTCAGTCGTGCCATCTTATTTCTTTACTTATTAAGAAAGATTACTCATTCAAAAGAATCATGAAAAATGTTTGCTTATTTCTGCATCATGGTAAGTTTATTTTCAATGTTCGTTTCTTTGGAATGTTAAAGATAATCAGTAGTGAATTCAATAAAATTGGAAAGCTTAAGAGCCCACTTGTTGTTTGACTTAGTAACACACTATTTCGCTCTTTAGATCTTTACTGCTCTTAGTATATTTTTGCTTTCACTTGACAAATGCTAGCCTTTATCATGGCTAAGTATGCCCATCACCTCCGGAGGGTGAAAGAAACTCAGTTCGTTGGTTTTATAGAGTAAGTTGAGAGCATGAAGAACCTCTATACAAACTTGTACCTACTCTTGGGCACCCAGGACGTGAGTAGGGATGTCGTAGGTGTTGTCCAGGCTATATCTCCAGAGTTAGCCTTTGGAACTCTGTGATGTATGTGGCCAAGGAACCTGTGTGGCTCAAGCGGCGAAGAGAGGACTGGGCATGAAAATTTGCATTAGCAGGTTCGAACGCCTTGCGAATAGCACGTTGGAATTTATCCCAAGAAGGTGTGTGTTTACCATCAGTAAACCGTCGTTGCAACCAAAGAAATGCTGTGTCCTTGAGCAAAGAAATAGCAAGTGCAACTTGTTTACTCTGTGTTCAATAAGTAAACCTCCATTTTGAACAGCCATTGGTTCAACACGCGCTTGTCGCGGCGACCATTATACGGTTCCGGCAGTTTAACATCAAGCTTCTTCTTCTGTGCAACATTAAAATTTTTGTAAAGTAATTGAAGTTCGCGATTGTCTACCTCTTTAGTTGGATCTGGTTCGTTCGGTTCGTCCAGTGAAGCTTCAGAAGAAGGTGTGGAGGATGCTGCATTAGTTGTCCGAGAAGTCGTAGGATGAGTCTGAGAAGTATTTTGCATCTGCATCTCATCCAGGCGAATGTGAAGTGATTGGAGGCTTGTGGAAAGTGTGGCCATCTGCTCCTTAATAAGAGTAAGGGCATCGTCAGATTGGCCACCTCCGTCCTGAGAATTCGTCATGGTTACGCCTCAAAGGGAACTCTCGAACAGGTGTAAATTCTCGGAACAAGTTTTGGCACGGGTACTGGAGGAGCGGAAATTGTCTTTGGAATAAGTTCGCGCTCTGGAGTCGGGGAGTCTTGAATGAACTACCACTTCGGGTGCAAAGTGTTTTTTTTTGGTAAAGTTAGTTTATTTGGGGGTTTATATGATCAAGTGAGTGAGTTCACATTGGGTTTAAAAATTTGGGGGCACTTGACCGGCCACTTGAGTTTTTATTAAATTTGGGCTATCTTTTTAAAGTTTTAATAAGCCACGCTGCCTTGATTTTTACGTAAGGAAATTTCAGCGCCAAAAGTCACTTGCAGCATCGCAGCCCAGCCAACGAAGAGTTTTTTGGCTTTTACGAAGGGGCAGCCAGCAACTGGCGAAATGTCTCAGCGAAGACAATTTTCAGCCAACGTTAAGCAAAGAGACAGCCCAACTCAAATTTAGCCCTGCGCAAAGTGTAGTTGCCGGAAGGGATGCAAGCCGGGTGAAGGGTTGCCAGGCAGTGCTCTTTCACATGAATGGGTACGAGCACTGAAGCGTGAAAGGGTGCAACCCAATGAAAGGGTGCAGGGCTACTCCGGGTACGCCGCACACACCCATCTGTATTGTTGTCCTGTCCTGTATGTATATAATTGGAACATAATAAATTTAAGTTACCTCATATACGTAGTAGAAGTTACCTCATATTGTTGTCCTGTCCTGTATGTATATAATTGGAACATAATAAATTTAAGTTACCTCATATACGTAGTAGAAGTACACGACCTTTCCTCTTTGGCCATACAACACACTAGGTGAGTGTCGCGGGTAGGGTCAACAACGGCGAGGCTAGGTAGACGCCAAGTCCAAAGGCCCAGGAAAAAATCTGCTCTGATACCACTGCAAGGATTCTAGGTACTAATCCTTAATTAAGTACTTAAAACTCATGATTAAGACTTGAGAAACTTAAATTGAACTCAGAAACAAGACTTAGAAGACTCTGTGTTGATTGATTGAATGTGTGATACAAGGGCTCCTTATATAGGAGACGAATAGACACAAATGAAAAGACACGTCTCATGGTGAAGAGACGCGACTTTAGACGTAAAGACGTATGCTTTCGGCGAAGAGCTGCAACCATTGGGCGAAGAGTGGCAAGCGTAGAGCGAAGGGGTGTGACCAGTCGAAGGAGTGTGGCTTTTGGCGAAGAGGCACATCTCTTGGGCGAAGGGGTGTGACCATCCAAGCGCAGGGGTCCTTCTTGGCATGGCACTTCGCGTATTTGCAACTAGGAGTAGATGCAATGTTGTTAACATAGTCACAATCGTGACACTTATAGTTCGTAAGTTCAGAATTTTCCAACCTTATGACGGTATATATATGCAGTCTTTGTGATTAGGCCACCCAAACTAATTCCCTTGGACTTTGGAGACAAACCTTGGCTCCAAAGACTTAGTAGTAGCATGTCCACATGGGACACAGAGCCATGTGCAAGCGACCTCCCCTTTTGCTTAAGGTCAGGTATGGATACGGAACTCCATGCATACCACAAGACGGTCTTCAATAAATGGCCTTGCAGATGATGCTCTTCATGGCTGGATCACGTGGAAATGTCCAAGTGACATGGATGGGGATGATGCGTTTGCTTGCAAGCAAGGGATTGCAATGTGGATCAACGATTCCCTTGTTGGCTATTGGCAAACAATAACCTTTGCTACCCCTCGGATGGTGTGAACCTTAATGCAAAACCGGTTGGTTGTGCGTAGTACGGATGGATGGGTATGCAAACGTTGAAGTCGACGAAGGTTACAGACAAGCCTATGTCACCCCTATGTGGCAAGGTTGGTGCAAGGCTGCATTAGTATGTACATACGTACGTACTGTTCCGTACAATATGGTACATCCGCATGGCACGGTTGAGTACATACAAAAAGGTGTCATACATCCATTTTATAAAAATAATCTTTTTTGGAGGTTGTCTCCAGCATATGTGTACATATAAGATAGGCAAGGGTTTTTGTGAGTCCTATGGGCTAATTGGTCTTCTTTAGGGATTGCAGACTTCTTGGTTATTTATAAAGAGCATAAAGTTTTTGTGAGGACTTACAGAGCAAGTGCTAGGTACTGTATTTCTATGGGGTTTATCTATTGACTCTTTTTCCCAAGTTGCAAATTTCAGTATCACGTTTCTCATGTCTTGCAATTGGAATTTATCTCTAACTATTTAGTGTTCATCTCGATTTTGAGGTGATATGCACCTTGTAGATTGGTATCAATGTAATGTAGCATGCTTCTTGTCTTGTGCTAGTGTTCACTATTCAGTGCTAATGATAGAAGTAGATTCATCACAGGCAGGGTGTAATGGATACATGATTAATATGTTTGTGAAAATGCTGAATTTATGATTACTTCTAAGTTTTAAAAAAATGTTACGTACTGATACGTACCTTAAAATTATATCAGCACAGAGGTACATACCGTATTTATTCCTTAACGTATACTACGTACCTTTCCACTTTATTTCTCATGAATATCTACTTGCAAACCCAAATAAATTTCAAGCACCTCTAAATCTAAGAAAGAGCAACAAATTGTACTATCCAATTTATGAAATTCCTTAGGATAAGTCCCTCCACCTAGAGAGCTTGAATTGAGGTGCATAAAGTCTTGAAAAGAAGGGAATCTCGGAAACAAAAAGGCCATTTACAAAGAGCCTTACATTACTATAGCTTGTGCAAATAAAAAGAGCAAAAATATAAAGTAACCTGTGGTCATATTGTCAGAATTTCGATGGGTCATGTCGTAGGGATTAAGTAGTTCTTTGCGGCTGAACCCAGCGTTGTGAGGCTAGTTCTTTTCAAATAGAACATGATTCTAGGTCTAGGTAAAGGTGTCTGTTAGTACATGCACTAGTAATAGTATAAACTTTAAAGCCACCGATGCCCCAAAAGTAGCACAATGTGACATGGGTGGAGTGGCTACATGGAAAGATGCGTAGACTTCCCACGTGTGGAGACAGCAGTTAAAGCCGTTCTTGCAGCAATTTCTTACTTTTGAGGTTAGGTGGGTACTGCTATGGAGACCCCTTTTTTTTCAACTCAATTTCAGAAAATTACTGCTGTGTTTGGCTTTAAGATACCTCAAAAAATTACTGTCGGATTGAGATCCCTCACTCTCTGTTTTGCCTGAGTCGTTTCTGAGTAGTTGTTTGGTTTTGTATGTTAAACAAATAAACCTAGTTTTAGGTTAGTCTTGCTCATAAGTGTTTGTGTCTATGAAAGTATGTACTCTTACATGCATTCATCTAGTAGGTTGTTATTCAATTTTTGCTACATTCTGGAGGTGTTAAAAGTGTGCCTTTAATCCAATCATGTCATATGTACTGACTGGTTGGTCATGTTGCTATTATGCTATATGTAGCCCTTAAAAATGGCTTTCAAGGAAAATTTGACACGATTGTTTCTATTTACATATGAAAATGAACTAAAGCTACTACTCTTTTTTTTTATTTTCAAGTAGTTTGTGTACATGGTACGCTTATGAGCAATCTCAACTCCATACTGAAGACTGGGCTGAAGAAGATGGGAAGAAATCATGTGCATTTTGCTTCTGGTTTACCAAGGGAAGATGGAGTCATAAGTGGTAAGAGCTCCTTCTAGTAAGATGATGATATGGCTTGCGTAAACTTGTGGCCACAACTTTTTGTGTGTGGTGTCTAATGCTTTTTAGGTATGAGGCACACAAGTGAGGTGCTTATTTATTTGGATGCAAAGAAAGCCTTGCAAGGTTTGTGGTTTTCAAACGTGAGCCAAAAAAAATCGCATTGCTGTCAGTTGAAAGCTGAGCCAGTCTGTTTTTTGTTTCGGCTGTAGATGGGATGAAGCTGTATTTATCCGATAATGGTGTGATCTTGACGGAAGGATTCGACGGTGTGGTACCTCCAGAATATTTTGCAAAGATTGCAAGATGGAAGAATGGGAAGATCACCCCTCTGCCATTAAATGTCAAGTCAGAATCCGCCTAAACTAATCATTGGTGAGATCAGCCTAGATTGGCACGGCAATGGTGCACTCTCTACTCTTGATAATGTTTACGCTTCAAGTATCTTAGTTGCCACAAAGATTGTTAATTATGTACCAGTTACCATACAAATGACTACTTGAAGTCCTACACAAAAACGTGCCAGCATAGTGACCTAAAACACTCTTTGCTTTTTCGTTTTGTCTAGTTCTGATAATGTACTTGGGACATGAACAGTGTACATATGTGTGGGCTTATAAATCAATCTGCTCTCTTGGGATGTGTTCTATTGAGCGCTTTTTTTTTGGGTATCTTTGAACACATGGATCACATCGACAACTTGTACATGGTTTTGTCTCATAGGCAAGTTCTCTTTGGCCTCTACAAGACGTTGATAAAATCTCTCTCTCTCTCTCTCTCTCTCTCTCCCCATTTCCCCCCCAACATCAACATATGGATCTTGTAGTGTGTAGTCTTGAGTTCTAGGATGAAGTCTTTGTGATGTGACGTTTTACCCTTGTCGTGATTGTTTAAAATTGAGTACTTGTTTCAAAGTTTCAGTCCTCCTCTTATCTTATTTTGCCTATGCCTTTTCTAGAAGCTTTTTGGGCGGAAGTAATGGTTTGTTTTGCTCTGTTTTTTTAAAGAAACAAATAAGGCAATTTAGTTTTTCTTTATCTGTTTTCTTGTGTGCCTTGCGTTTGTTTTGGTGTTTATGTGAGTGGTTTAGCCTCTCTTATAATTTGGAAGTTTAGACTTTTTTGAGCTCATGGAAGTATATTTATGAATGTGTGTGCGCCACATGCCAGGGGGACCTTAGGGAAATGGCCAATATTGTCAATTAGACTTTAGTTTGAGATAGGGGGGGAGGTAGCCATATGATGAGAGCAAGCTCTGTAGAGTATGTCTATTAGACAGTCTTAGGAGCACTTCATGGGCAGATAATCAGTCCTAGAAATCAGGGGCTGGTATCTCTGCTTCGTCAGAGAGAGTTTTGGTCCACTTTGAAGAGGGGGATATCCTAATCAAGTTAGCTGAGCCGGTCCTCATGGAGGGATTGATGACAGCTTAGGCAGCAATCATAGAGGTGTGTTTGACTGAGGTTGCTGTGATACTACCTACAATTACTACTGTGTGCAGTCATCAAAGGACCGGCTACCAAAGGTTGTGACATCAAAACTAGGGAAACAAAATGCCCATCCTAGATGGGAGCTTGGGTGTAGGGCAAAGTAAAGTGACATGTCAAGGAAGTTCTAATCAACACTAGTTCTGTAATTGGACAGTAAAGTGTCCCGAGACACTAAATTGTCCCGTTTTCCAACGAAATTTTGGCAATTTATTTGTAAAGCTAAAAAGAAGTTTTTTACACCTTGCTTCTACCATAGGTTGGTTATGAGGGAAAGAAAATTTCTCCATGTCAAAATATGAACCTTATGGAGAGAATTATGGTAATCTCTTAGTTGTAATTTCTTGTAAAATTTCAAGTGGTTTTTCCAAAAAAATAATAAAATTCTTATATTTTTTGTAGAGATGAGCTTTTTTGTCTTTTTAAAAGCCAAGTGCTAGTACTTAGTGTTACAAAACAATGGAATGGCTTTCAAGGAATAGTTTCAAATTTAATGGCAAGTTATAAACATAATTTAATACTTGAGCACGTGTTAAGAGTATTGCATAATTTTGACCTTTCAAAGGTCCTCTCATGGAAATGGGGCTATTTTAGTGCAATTGGACATCATCAAATGATTTTACATGTTAACACCAAGAATCTACGTATTTTTTCGGTTCCCTAACTTACTTAAATCTTGTCGTTTACATCTTATCTTGAAATTTTGATTGCGCAAAAACTCTTGAAAATCTTGAGTCCTCCACATTAACATTGAAACCAAGGATTTAGGTATCCCATTTGTATTTCATATCATGCACTTTGATACATTTATTTGATATGCGTGCAAAGTTTGAAGTTATTTGAGGTTTAGAATACTTATGTCTCAAGAATCAAAATATCAAAATTTTTGCATGCGCAGTTTTAAATATTAAAATGATCCAAAGATTGTTTCTTACCAAAGCACTTTTACTTTTGCCACCTTGAGTCCTCATTGGATAGGGTAAGCAATGTATCGCTTAATAAAACTCAAAAACATATCACAAACATATTTTTTCTATGTATACAACGATATGCTTGAAATGGCCATTTCAAGCACGTAGAACTTCCCATTATTTTATATGAAGTAAATTTTTTTGCACATGAAATTTGCAATTATCTATAACACAATTGTAGAAAAGTTACGTACAATTTTCTATAAGGTTGTTTCATTTTTTCTTGAGCTTATAAAGTTGATATCTTCAAAGCATCAATCGCAATCTTATGAGGGTCCACTTGATGAGTATATTTCTTGATCATGATAGCTTCTAAAATGCAAGGTTATATTTTTCAAATACCCTGTAGCTAACATATTTAAGTACATCAAGAGGGTTTTCTTAAATACACCATCTGATGGAAGTAGAATTTAATCTATATTTATAAAAAAAAGACACTTAAGTGTCTTGTTTTGGTACCAAACTAGTGTTAAGCATTCATGGCCATTGTGAATATTGTAGACGCTTCATCTACATGTATCCATTAATGGCTTTGAGCTCATCTTGCCTCTAAATATTGTAGTAAGGTTTGGGTCTTGGAATATGTACATTACTTGTATATTACTGAGAGTGTGCATGCACAACATGAGGAGGGGCCATCCATAGCCTACATCAAATGTTAAGGCATGTAGTATTACTCTAGTCTGGCAATGGATTGGGAACTACTTGCATTCAGTAGATGCAAGACATCAAACCTTGACGATGGAAGAAGTTACATGACAAAAGATTGAGTTGGACCATCAACAAAGCTATAGGAGGAGAATTAAGCGTGACAAGGAAGGGTGTATAACGAAAGGATATGAAAGGTGCAAAAGGGATGTGGGTGGTCTTTGTTGGGTAAAGGATCTTTTTTGGCCCTTGTGCTCGAGCCGAACATGGCCAATCACCTGCTAACCTCACTAACCATTCTATTATTCTTATTTTTACATAAGTGATTAAGGAGCACATAGTGTAGCCTAACTGCAATCGTTGAAGGAGTGAAGGCCTACCCTGCATCTGTGTGTGTGTGTGTGTGTGTGCGTGTATGCGCGAGCGTATGCATTGCAAGTGCATAAGTGGTATCAGAGTCGTGGTTGTTGGTAAGGATCACCAAAGCTTGGGAGCTTTGCAGTAATGAAATGGAGGCTCAAGAACTCAATTGAGAGATGTTTGCTCTATGGAAGCTCAATCTAGAGTGTAGTAGAGAGCGTGCAAGTGCATGTGAGCTAAAAATTGTGTGCGTGCAGTGGTGATAGGTGCTGTTTTGTAGGCCAAATTTATCATGGTAGGATGCAGTTCTGAGAATTCTGCATGGCACCCCTCTCCCGTTTAGATGAGATTCACAACTTTGTAAAAGGAAGCTTTTTGGTGCATTTGGGCGAAGAAGAAGCAAGTAGACTACAAAACACAATTTTTTGCCCCCGCCCCCCCCCCCCCCCCCCCCCCCCCCCCCCCCCCCTCTCTCTCTCTCTCTCTCTCTCTCTCTCCCTCCAAACATATTAGTGATGCCACATTTTTGAAATTTTGTATATTTTCTAGGAGCCGATGGTCGCTTAGAATGATGACATGTGAATGCCCATATTGAAGAGCATTGTGTACATTGAAATTTGGACATGTAAATGATATTTTGATACTTTTTGAAAGATGTTATCAAAGCCTTTCAACAAGGCCTCACAAGTTGTCACCTCTTTGAGAAGGTTTTTCAATATCAAAGATAGGTGCTCAGGTCTCACAGTGCACTTGTGTGTGAGTGTTGGACTCTACGCCGTTCCATGAATAACTTAAAGAGTAGACTTTGAATTTGATGCTCACCTATTCTAGCATGAGCGACACATTACATAGCTCAACACTTCTGGCTTGAGCATATGATTATAACCTTAGCAAAACGTTTATCGAACTTGAAAGATTTGGGATTAACACTTTGCTCATTTAGTGGTTCAACTACCCAATTTTGACTACATCAAAGGGTTCTCTTTTGAATTTTGGCGACTTGACTTTAGTGCAAAGATCTTTTACGATGCAGTAAATTTTGAAGTAATTGAGCCCCAAGTTTAATATTTTATGTAGAAGGGTGGCAAATATATCTTTATAGGTCTATTTTAGTCTTTAGTGGTGAAATCTCCATGTTTTTCTGAGATTGTTGCGTTTGGCTTTGGGTTGATTGATAACCAAATATGCTTATGGACTTGTTTGTAGTAGGTGATTCTTGGACATCCACTTTTTGATTGTGTTGTTGTGGATCTTGGTGTGCCTTAGAAGCAACTGTAGCTCTGCTTTTCATGGTATACTTTGGATGCTTCCACCTAAATGGTTGTAACTTTTGCCTACGTTTGGATCTTGGTTGCCGCTTTGCATGGTTGGAATGCACTTCGTAGCCTGAGATATGTGGAATCGATAGCCACAAGCCTCTTTGACCTGCATAGATCAGAACCCTTGTGTAACTTTTGCCTATGTTTGGATCTTGGTTGCCGCTTTGCAAGGTTGGACTGCACTTTGTAGCCCAAGATATGTGGAATTGGTAGCCACAAACCTCTTCGACCTACTTAGAACAGAACCCTTGAGTAGCTAATGAATAGTGAGTAATGAGCCATCTTTTTGACACATTCTCTTTGTTTCATGGCTTCTATCCATCTACATTCATAAATTTCACTTCACTTGTGCACATTGACTAGTGCTTTTTGCACAAGAACTTGTGTTAATTCTCTAAGTGAGGTGTTTTGGTTGATATACCTTTAATACTTGTTTGAGGCTAGTTATACCAAGTTGTTTCTTGAATGTATTAACAAAGCTCTCATTGCAATGGCATCCGATGTAAATTTGCTCTTGGATTAGACTTTATAGAAGCATATGGAATGTTGAGGGACCTATAGCACATGCGTTCAAGAGGTATTTATAAAGCCCCTCTACACACTTACTTCACCATAAATTAAAAGTCTCCTTTCCTTTCATAAACCTATAAATTTTTAATAAACTTTTATTTTTTAATCCCCTCTTGTACATGTGACTTAGGAGTACACAAGTCTTGTAGGCCACAAGATTTGATTTATACCCTTCATCCAATAAGATTGAGCATAGGCATTGAACCCATAGGTCTCCTTTAGACTAACTTGTAGGCTAGTGGGGAGGGTTGAGATTTCACCTTGCTCCTCCGTTGATTGTAGAGTATTTTGCATCTCTTCAAGGGTTCTTGGTGGCAATTTGTGGAGTTTCTCCTTGATTCTCTTGAGCCTCTTGAGTTTCACTTTTCTCACTTATCATACAAGATTTAGCATCTTCTTCTCTAGAGGTAGGTTTTGAGAGGTTAGAGACATCTTTTTGCGTCAAAAGTGAATCTCTTGAATTAGTTGCAAATTTTGGCACGATAGAATTCTTGATGCACGATTCAATTTAGCATTGGTTTCTTGTTCCTCCATCATCTCAAATCTAAGAAGATCCATTGTCTCTTTGGCGGTGATTTATTAGGTAAGCTAGGGGGTGATGATATAGGAAATACCTTAGGGCTAGGTTACTCTTTATTTGACCCTAAGTTTACTTGGTAAAACATAATACTAGATTTTGCAAAGCCATGTGATTGCATTGAACTACATGCTAAGAGAGCAGTTGTACCAAAATTTGTAAGGAATAGATTGTCTCCATAACTTGACAACATACTCCAAATAAGAGATTCATAATATAAGTAAAAGCAACGAGACCATGACATAATCATGCGACGAAACTTGAAGAGAAAGGAAAAGAGAGATGACATACAATCATGATACATCAACTTGCTCATAAGGTGGCCTTTTCATCATGCCAACATAATGACCTTCTCTGATCAAGCCAACAATTTCAAACTTCTCTGATTGGAAACTTAGACTCACAGAGTCCTTTCTTTGAAGAAACGTAATCTGTTTCCTTCTTTGATATCTCTAACTCCTCCTATAGAAGCATCACAAAAATACACAAAACTCTTCAAAACATCGCGTATGTTTCTCTTTAGAAGAGTTTTACTTATAGAGTTTCTTAGAGACTGGCGAGCAAATATGTTGTTACAAAAACTAGAAGACATGATGAAAACATGAAAAATCTACCATAGATGTGTAGAGCTCAAAGAGAGCCATATCAGAGCATAGTAGTTATAGAGATATTTGTGGGAGAGAGAGACGAGTGAGACTTATGAGAGGGAGAAGCCTTGCTTTATAGGTTGTGAATAGCCTCATGTGCATGAGTACTAATTCGTGTTTTCCACCCTCTTACATCCTCTACTCGAAAAGTTTTCCAACATGAAAGTTGTAGATTCATTTTAATCTTGTTAGAGCACATTTGATTCCGGAAAGAATTCCATTGACACTTCTAAAGGTGACATCATCTTTTTTAGCAATCTAAGTTCTTGAGATGCACCTTAAACTAAATGGATTGGCACTCTTGAATGTTGCTTCACCCTTTTGGTACTTAGAGGCCAAAAACACACCTTACAACCATCTTCATAATTTTGGTCCTTCCAATCTTTTTATTTTCTCTCTTTGAAATGCCCAATTCTAGAGAGAGAAAATTATTTAAGTAAGACAAAATTACATTGGGTGACATCACTTCTCCCATGAAATCATAGTTGTTCTTGACTATGCACATAAACAAGAGAATGTGAATTAGGTCCATTGATATTTAGCTTAGCACATTGACACCATTTTGTAGTAGATAACGACTCTACTCAGTGTTTAAAAGGCAAGGATGTCGTGAGCATGTCTACACCATTCTTCATTAGATAGCAAGTGTATTTAGTACTTGGGAGACATAGTTGCCGCAAGTGTGTGGCTTTTTTGTTTGGAACATTTAAAATATAAGTGAAGAGCATTTAAAAAGAAAAATCAAACAAGAGAATTTTTTTTCTTAATTATTTTTTTGCAAATTTTACATTGATTACTTTTCATGCAATTCACTGTAAGCATTAACTAGATACATTTAATTCTTCAACTTAAACTAGCTTTAAATCACATAGATATATTCTTAATGTCTTTTGAATGCTCCAAAAACATATAGCTCATCTAGAATTCAACATGACCATTCCCAATATATTTGCACCTCCAATTTTGGTTTCATGGAGTATTTTCTCCCTCTAGCCAAAAGAGAGAGAACCATGTTATAAGTCTCAAACTTTATTTTAATTTCTTTGAAACATTGCAAGATGTTAGAAAATGAATTTCCATCATAAAACTTTGATGGGGCTCTTACCAAAATATAATTTCGGTGACATTACCTTGCCCTTACATTAATTATAATTGTCATTGACTATAAGTCATTTTAAGGAAAATAGGGATGTGGTGCTCGTGGATCCTCATTTGAGTAACAACACCATTCCACATTAGGTGTCTACTCTACTCGGTGCTTGAGAGACATAGTCTGCCGCAAGCGTGTTTCAATACATTTAACCTATACACCTTCTCGCACTAGATGGCTAGTCTACATGGCGCTTGAGAGGCATAGTCCGTCACAAGTGTGTTGTCTTGCATGCAAATCTTTAAAAAATTAGAATTTTAATGAATACATAAGAGCAATGAAGATAAAGTGTTGCTTCTTTAAAATCATTTTACCTAGCAAAAGTCATTAGTTTTTTTGCAATTCACTACCTAGCAAAAGTCATCATTTTTTTTTCCCTTTCGACAAATATACACAGAGATTCGTTCCTTATCTTTAGGTGGTAGCTTATCTAGGTACTTAAGAAACCTTGGTAGTTGGAAATTTCCTCAAGCTACTCAAACTTATTCTTGAATAATACATGTCTCCATAAGAGAAAGTCATATGTTTACTTGAAAGGCATAACTTTTAGCCAAATAGTTGACAAATTGAGCCTATAAGCCAATCATTACCATTTTCATAAACTAGAAAACTTTCCTTGTGACCATTTTAGTAACTTTGCATGAAGTTGGTGATGTATCCATTTCTCATGTTGTAGTCTTTGCTCGTGTTTACTCATTTACAAGCCTTATTGGATGTGGCACAACAACCATTTATTGAATGCATCTTAAAAGCACTTTGATGCACTATCCAAAGATTTTATCCTTGGTATCATGTAGTAGCATTTCCAATATCTATCATGCTAGGCAGTTAATGAAATATCCTACTAAAATGATTTATTTTCTTTGTGCATTATGAGAAAGCATAATTTACATAGCTTTGCTTGAAAAAATTCAAGTAACATGAGAAATCAAATACATAATAAAAATAAGTGTACCTTATTTGATGGAAGCAAGTATCTCCCCCCACTATTTCCTTCTTTAAAAGAAGAGCAAGTATGATTGCTTAAATTGTCTCCTTTATTTTAATCTTCGTGCATAGAGAACATCCAACTCTTTGTGAGAAATTCAATGATGAGATGCTCAAGTTGATACTTATGGTTCTCTTCTTTGTATTCCATCTTGCGAGTCTGAATGCTTTGCCTCACATTTTGTAGGTGTTATTCTAGTATGTTGAATACTTCAACACAACATTCAAAGACGACATGCATGTGCTTTTTGAGAATAGATTCATGACATGTATGGTGTGAATTTCTTTCCTTGCTTCATAAAACAACTCTTGATAATATCAAGAGGATTTATTTCCTCACTTTGAGAGAAATCCATATGCATTCTTTAAGAGACTCATGCTATTTAGATTGCTTCAATGGACCTTGCAGAGGTAGAGGTGGAGCGAGATTTCTTTAGTGAGACACATTAGGTGTCATTAGAGTCTGTGTGGACAAAGTTAGAGTAGGTTTTCTCCTTAGAGGCATAGGAAGAGATAACAAACATGGAGTTCTTTGATATGCTCATGCTAAGGGCCTGACCTACAAGTGTCGAGGCCTGACCTAGTAGCTATACGGGAGCATTTGCAATAGGGATTGTCAGTTATATGATGGATGACACTAGCATGATGCATTGTGGATCTATGCAGACCATACAAATATTTCTACAGAATTACCTATTAGCTATAGAGGGAGCATTTGCAGTATGGATTGTCAATTGTATGATGGTTGACACTAGCATGATGCATTGTGGAGCTATGCATACCATACAAAGATGTCTACGGAATTTGCATGTAGGCTCTAGCATGGAGACAATACGTTTTCATGTAGATCAAGTGAGCAAACTAGTGGGCATATGTTGAGTATTTTCTTGTACATACTAGCATTTTAGCTATTAGAACTCACTTATTGGTATGTTTGCCTTTTATTTGTGAAGTTGTTGGGGTTAAAGGTGGATGTACCTTTACCTCAGGCCAGACCCTGTATCTGGCTTCCGAATCTTCTACTTATCCATTGTACATATACAAGGAATAAGGAGCACTGGCATACACTTTTGCTGAGAGGTTGCTCCATCCACTCTGTGTGTTCTATCTCTGCTTTTCCTTCTCCGCACACGCACTGCGTTCGTGCACCCTTCAAGCTTTAGATTTGCATGTGTGGATAATAAGACCTTGGCTCTCATTCCCACCTTTTGGTTAGCCATACTACCCACTTTTGGAGGATTTTGAAATCCATTTTGAACCCTTTTTGATTCATAATAACTTGTTTTTGTCTCAAAAGATCCCGATTGAATCCTTATTGAATTTCCTTTGGAAATTATATACAATGCATTTCCCTTTTGGAACTCTCAAGTTTTAGAATACATTCTACTAACCATTTTACATAATTAGTCCTTTTACTATTTTCTATTTTTTCTCACTAGAATGGCCAATTCTCAAGAGATAAAATCACTTTAATATACCAAAAATGAAAATTGGTGACACCAAAGTGTGCATTCAATAAGCCAAAGAAGGGTATCTATCTTTCAATAAATGTGCAATGAGAAATGTCATCTAAAAAGAGATATCTTGCCCAAAAAAATTGCTTCCATGAGAAACACAACATATGACATATGTCAACTCGACTTGGTCTCTACATAAGAGCAATGCACAAGTCGCATCAACTACCATGTCAAGTCTCTTGCACATCTCAGCTCACATATGTGGCATCAAACATCACATACATCACCACCAAAAAGGCAAAAAAATGTCTTTAAATCAGTAACCAAGGGGATCACCACTTTCACGATGTGCAGGTATGCTCTCTACATGTGTGCATTTGAAAGCAATGTACAGTCTGCTTGGAAATAAAATTTGTCAAAAGAACTAGAGAAAATTTTGTTTTGCAAAGTTGTACACCACCTTGAATTGGTTCCTTACAAGAAACATGCTAAAAGCTAATTCTCACAAAGAGACATTTCAGCTTTAAAAAATGACTTTGTAACCAAAAATTTGCAAGCTAAAATGGATTTTTTGAAAATATTTCTTCTACAACAATTAAGACCACATTAAAACAAGTGAATGAGCTACCAAAATCCTCAAATTCACTTTCTACAAGGAGAAAAGTCTTTTGGAAAATAGACCTAACGTTTTTTCAACTCAATGCTATCAATGCCAAGGTTGCTCTCCTATGTAGGTAATGATTGAGATATCATGGCTTGGATACCACTTGTTGTGCCTACAATGCATGCATGCAGAGAGAGAGAGAGAGAGAGAGAGAGAGAGAGAGAGAGAGAGAGAGAGAGAGAGAGAGAGAGAGAAGGGCCCATTGATTAGGGTGGAGCTTCCTGTAGAGCAACCCATGCAGATCCCTTTTTCCTTGTATATTGATAATAATGAATGGAAAAGTTATGTTAATACGTGGATTGTTACACACAAGATGCCCAACCACAACATGCTGGTTGTTTACCCAACTCTTAGGTCTTTAGGGGAAAAGTCTTAATTATGACTCCAAGGCAGGAGAGGTCATTAGTGGGGGTCATTGGAAGAGTTGCCCCAAGCATTGAATATGTTCAAAAGTTTAGGTCTTGGATTAGCTATTTCTAGAAAAAAACAATATGTTATTATCTATGTGTACATATATATTTCAAAAATCAATTACCACTTCTAGATTTTTATTAATCCTAATGTTGGTCTACATGCTTTTGTACCATGTCATGGTCACAAGACATGCTCATATACATTCAAAAGGACAATCTTAGAGCCTCCTTCAATGAAACACATGCAGTCTTTGGGTACAAGGGCAACCAATGCTGGGTCAGCTCCAGAACCTTTCCTCCCAAGAAAATTCTACTTCCAAAGATTCCACCACACAGGGATGAAAAGGTAGGTACTAGTATTTTACCACCTGAATTCTTTTCTAGCAATGTCTGTAATGTTATTCTACTTTGAGATTGAGAAAATTGGGCATTGCAAATGAAAACATGGCTAAAGAAGATAAGAAAAACAAGGAGAACAAAGAAGATTATTTATTTGATGATGAGAATTGTGTACTGAAGTCATTTCCAAGAGACAAGCCATTTCTAAGTCCTCTTTCTCAAAGACGATTATTTTTATCATGTATTGATGGCATTTGTAGAGTCAAAAGTTGGACCAAATGAGGCTAGAAAGATCCCAAGGGCATCTAGAAAGAAGAGAGGAGCAATTCCCACTACTCAAAGTGCTTGTGATGCTTCATAAACTCCACACATTGACATTTTTATTATTATTTTTTCGTGGGTGAGGAAATTGCAAGCCTCATGCATGCTCTCTCTCTCTCTCTCTCTCTCTCTCTCTCTCTCTCTCTCTCTCTCTCCTTCTCCTTATGCTGCTTTGATCTCTTTGTGTCTCTCCCTATGCTGCTTTCTTTAGAATTATTCCTTAACTGCCTTGCACCCTCTCGTAGCCAATTGACCCTCTCCATTAGCTACCTTGCACCCTCTCTTAGCCAATTGACCCTGTTTCCATAGATCCCTCCTTGCCATTAAGATCTTGAAGCAGCAATATGAGCAATACGTGTCTATGGGAGCATTGGTAACGTTTTTTTCTAATAGAAAAAAAGAGCCTTTGCACTTTGTGCAATGTGTTACTTCCTCAATATTCCTAGAAATTTTGACAAAGAAGGGCAATCAAAATTTTTTGTTAGGTTTTTGAGATATCAACTACTCTAGGAAATTGTGCATCAAACATTGTGTCATAATTAGAGGGTTTTAAAGTGAGCTATAGAGAGCATAAAGCAATCCTGAGTCAAAGGCATGGAAAGTGCAAATAAGCTAGCTGCTGCAAAAGTTCAACAATTTGCATGGTCATGGTCACTAACAATATCACATCAAAGAAACAATACAATGATAGGAGATAATGCTTGGTATCCAACCAAAATTTTTAAAGCAAGCATCACACTAATGTGGTTGCTAAATACTTCAAATGGATGGGTGAAGGTTCTCCAAAGATGAGATGATAAGTTCATTGATGAAGAGGTTGTTTGCTATGGGGATTTATTTTTTGCAAACTTCGTGTTTTGTGCTTTTGCAATTAGTACTTTTTTTTTTTGGCAATGCAACATGGCCTAAATGAGCTTGTCCAAGAAAAAATTTGCACACAACTATAGGCTAAAAGTAAACAAATATGAATTTAAAACTAAACTTCCAAGTACATATAACCAAAACAAAGTTCTAGAGTTTCCTTCATTTTACCTTTAAAAATTTCAAAAAGTACCTCTCCACCTTTATCACAAAGGCCTCTGTAAGAGATTAAGGACGTTCAAAAAATGAAAAGGTTAACAAAAAACCCTTTAAATTAGTAAGTTTGTACTACTTTTCTGTTCCTTTGCAATGCAACATGGCCTAAATGAGCTTGTTGAAGACAAAACTTGTGCACAAATGATAGGCCAAAAGTAAACAATATGAATCCAAAACCAAATTTCCAAGTACAAATAAACAAAAAAAATTGCAAGAGTTTTCTTCCTTTTAGCTTAAAAATTCCAAAAAGTACCTCTTCACCTTTATCACAAAGGCCTCTGTAAGAGATTAAGGACGTTTAAAACAATGAAAAGACTAACAAAAAACCCTTCAAATAAAACTTTGTTAGCTACCAACTAGAGAAAAAGTATGCTCTTAAAAAAGGAATTGAATGTATGACAGGTAGTCTCACAAGGTGGTCTTAAATATTTCTCAAACCAACATAGAGACATGCCAAACATAGTGACATCAATCATGTAGTCATACATTGTTACCACCCCAAAAAATGTAACAAAGAAGTACATAATTTGTAGATCATAGTAGTAACAAAATCAAATGTATGGATCTTCTCACAACAATCTCTTCTCTCTTAGCTTGGCACGGGTCCACACACTATGGGAGAAAGACACTACTCATAGAGTGCATCATCTAGCTCTAAACACATGCAATGTCTTAGGTCTTCTGCGCTCGCATTCCCAAACCACCACACCTTGCAAACACATCCAAGATATAGTCGCGCAACGCTTTGTGAATGTTGCCAGCAATCACCTGACCATGTCACCAACATAGAAATAAACACCACTACTCTTGCAAGTGGTGGAAACAATGTGCCAAACTTAATTAATACAAGGACCATTCAAATCAGCATCATACAAGATAAGCGACTTATCGAAAAAATACATTGTTTCTCTTTGCACCACCTCTAACAATTTCACCATCAACTTCTGTGAGGAAAATACAATCATCTATTACATAGCTACGGTATGCTGGAAACAACCTCTTTGAAATCTTCTCCCCACTCTCTTTGTCATAGCTCGGCACAACTTGACTGACACGATACCAAAGACACATTGTAAGATCAAGCACCTATTTGAATACACAAACTGTAAATATGATATTACTAGATTAAGAAGCTTACCATAGAATAAATCAAAACAAGATTCACTAAAACATCAGTGACCTTACCGCCTCTCTAGTGACGGGATGTCGATATGCCTTGGAGTCACACATAAGTGTCCAAGTACGATGAAGCATAAGCCCCACTCTCTATGCATCTACAAGGAACTCCCCTATGTGCTCAACTAAGCACATGGTGACCAAGAAGCCCTCGTCCGCAACTACTCGCAAGCAAGATCCATGCAACCCCTTACCAAACCCAATGAGAATGTATTCCACTTGGGAATAGCCATGCCCTCTAAAAAATCAAAATGTCAATAGGACAAGTTACTTTCTCTCTACCCTTTAAAATAACAAAATTTTACTTACCCCAAGGGATAGGACAAAGGGCGTCCACCAATAAACCCGTGGGAAAATCTGTAAATATCAATTGAGCTACCTCTCGACATGGCACTCCATCTTTGCTTTGAAGATGCATCTTTTGAGTGGCAAAAAACTTGTTGATGCTATTTAAAAAACATTTCATAGTCATATATTGAAAAACATACTAAATTGTGTGTTTCATGTACGTTGCATTTACCTAATTAGAGAAAATCTATCAGTTTGGGTCACATCAACAAGTAGAGCATCAACAAAAGTTTGGTACTGGGATCCTGCAACCATTATCTATAGTGGTAACTTTCTAACAATCTTTACATGCTAGTAACTTTAAATTCAAATTCATTTAGCTTACCAACAGAATCCATTAGAGACCAGGAGACAAATCAAATATGCGTGTGTGTGTCCTCCCATCTATCAAGAAAGAACAAAAGTACAAAGCAACCCTCTAGTAGGGGGGGAGGGGGTGATCCATGGGATGCTAGGATACAAGATACATGGTATATGAGAAGAGAGGGAAGGGAGGGGGTGATCCATGGGATGCTAGGATACAAGATACATGGTATATGAGAAGAGAGGGGGCAAGGGGGATTCACTTGACTCGCAAAACTCAGCAAGATCACCCTTCCAAACTATTCAAGATGTGATTTGATGAATTGACTTAGCTAGAGTGCAAAGAACATAGCCTCTAAGATTAGTAATGGTCAGCCTTAAACCCTGCAAGCCTGCGTAACCATCCCAAATGATTTTCTCATATTAGACTGATGATTTAGTGTGGGAGAATAAACGGGAACAAGGGTTACGATATAAACATATGCTTATAGACCTATCTCAAAATGGGGCCAATGGTAAAGGGGCCCAAATGAGAGATGGTCTATCAAAGAGAAAGGATAACCAATGGGGCATAAAGACCTTAGGGTTAGCTTCATTAAAGACCTCCAATAGTTAGTCTTAAAATTCCTTTCACCTTAGGTAAGCAAGGGCTGTGCTTGAGGTGGGAACCCGGCCCAAGCTTGAGGTGCTTGTCATGCATGATGACTGAGATGCTTGAGATTCTTGAAGTGCTTGATGATTGAGATGCTTGAGGTGCTTGTCATGCTTGAGATGCTAGGGCTGTACTTGAGGTGGGAACCCAACCCAAGCTTGAGGGGACGATGGCCCTCTTTTTCTCATCGTTTTTCAAGGTTTTCGTGAAGCTGACTAGCAAGCACACTGCAACGAAATCAATTCACACTCATTGATTCAATAAGGATCAGCAATCGAGCTAAGAAAAATTGAAACACGATAAAATATTCTAGGAAGTCTTTCCTCGCTCAAAATTTGCAGATTTTCCACTATTGTTTATAACAAGGTATGATAATGATTTTATCAAAATACATCTAAAAGAGCATTGCTGATTTTGCTTGTAACTAAGTGATTTAAGTTATACTCTTCTCAAATAAAGCTCACCACAAAAGCTACAAAAAATTGGAACGATGTGCAATGTGCTGCATGTCCTTACTTGGACTTACCTAAATTTTGGTTTTAAAATGGTAGCAGCTTCTTTTTGTACCTCATACCATGCATAGTCCATTGGTCACATATGCACAGATTCGCCAGTTTAGGCAGCGTAGATATCTTATCATAGTGTTGATCCGTTGCTTTAAGCAACATCAACTTGTGGGCGACTTAAATTGTGCAAGGCATAAGGCAAACTAAATTGTTCATGTTTATAATATTTTATTGTGATGTTTGTAATACATAATTTTAACCACTATTTTTGACAAGTTATGTTTTACATATTACTCACATAACAGCTGAGTGTCGTTGCTTTATTAATGGAAAGGTATGATGGTCTTTAATCATGATGCATATTTGTTATATACATGTGGCAAGCAGGCTAACACATGGCAAGCATTATGCAAAGATAGTTTATGGACACTTTATTAGTTGAGATCTCTTTACGAGCAATAGTTGCTGTATGTCTAAGCGGACATCTGTAATCATTATTGAGCATTGATTGGGAAATGACCACTCTTGCTTGGAGGGAGATTGTACTCAATACTGTGGTTTTGTCTTTCTCCTGTCCTCTCTCGCGGTATGCATAGCACTTCACTCTAGGAGGCGCGGATGCATGCGCTCCCACCCTCTCGCTTGATCTCTTAGCTCTCTCTCATTGCATACATCTCTCGATCATGTGTATGTGTAATTCATGAGGTATGCAACATTGTCAATTTTGTTGCACATGTATGCTATGCTATTTTGTATATTTGGAGGGACTCCTTACATACTAGAAAAGGGAGGTGAGGATTCCCTCAAAATATAGAAGAAATACACACAAGTGAAGGGAATCTTGTAGAGTTATGGGAGAAGGAAAGGTATGTAAATACTAGTTCCCATTTGAATCACACTATGATACAACTCTATTGACCCCTGCAAACGAGAAGACCGCGTGCCCTCTTTGCCAATCACCTATCCTACAGTCTGATCTTGTGTGCATGTACAATGCACATGTATAGATCAAAGTTGATTGAATTTGGTGGTCGACACTCAACCTCCCAACACTAGGGGAAAGAGTAATTCAAAAAAGCACATGAACTTCACAAAAAGGGTTTTCAATGTTGGCAAGATGTTTGGAATTAGAATAGTATGAGATTTTACTTAAAGTTGGAATTATTCAATAAATTGGATCAATGATTTCTTTTTTCAACAACAGCCAATCTGCAATGAGTGGTTTCTATTAAAGCGTTCCTGCATGCCACAAAAGTGAAGGTTGCGCTTAGAAATTAGACCCTCACTTGGATACATCATATAAAAAAGATATTTTAAGATGGCAGAAGAAGGGTGCAATGAAGAGTTAGTCGACCATGTGGATGCTTTCTTGAAACATTTTGCATGATCACGAGGACAAGTTACTGTGGAAGCCACAGTCTCCTTGTTACAAGTGCAACTTAACATCTACCATGAACACATCCAAAAAAAATTAAAGCTTATGCTAAATTGTTTGCAAGCATTTGGGAGGACCAAAATTAAGTTTGTAACTATTTTTATGATAGATTTTCTATCTAAGGTAGTCCGTCTCTATGGCAAAACAAATTGCATATGTAAAAAGCTACACCAACTCCATCTCACGAACATGCCAAAAAGTAGGCAATGATTGTTTAGAACCCATCGTTTAAAAGATGCGAGTGTTGTGAAGTCTTGGACGTTCAATCCGCTTTGAGTCAATGGCCACGATTAGGCGAAGTAGCCAAGTTCAGAAGTCCCATTTGATAAAAATTCCTATTTCAAAATGCATTCTATATTAAGAAATTCATCGAAGGTTTGAAGTAGAAAATTTTACCAATATTTTAAATTGTTTTCTCAAGAAGATCATGAAAGACCTATAATTTCTTTAAAAATTTGTATTTCACATATTTAGAAATCTTTTCCAATGAGTAATGACATTCTAGAAAGGGAGAAAATTTCCCGAAAAATCCTAGTTTTCATTCCTACCATAAGCAGTCAGCAAAAGTCTTTATATTCAAAATATTGATTGGGGGAAAATTTTTGGTCTTCTAAAGCACATATTAGAGAATTGATGTCCTTTTAGTAGCTATGAGCCAAAGTGATTTCAAGGGTTAAAACATGGGAAATACATATGTTGTGGGGATTCATCCTTTGCATAATGTCGATAGACTAGGTTGTATTTTGGAATTTTGTCATGCATAATGTGCCAAAACTAGAACTTGTCGCCAAACAAGCATGTAAATGAGGTTATAAATGTTTCAATTATCTTTTTGTTGAGGAATTGGCGATGATTTAGCGATTATCACAAAAAGTCATTGGAGCTATGCATGTTCTAATAGCTTATGTCTCTCATGTGAAAATGATTTATTTTTTTACAAAATGCAATTCTGTAATACAACAAAATCTCCTACTTGTAGGTTACATAAGCATCAATAACTATCATCTTAAGTATTTTTTAAGATAGCATACATGTCTATGTAACAAGATGCAATTGAACATTATATAAATAGCATGTCTTACTTCACGTAGAAGCCCATGCATGAAATGGAACTTGTGAACTGAACGTACATAATGAAACATAATTTTATATTCTACCTCAAGACCATGGAGTTCCATCCCGTGGCACTTGTATGTGCATCGCCTTGAAGGTGACCCAGCAAATTATTATGCATGCACAAACAATAAGCCTTCAATACTCTTGGAAGTTTACTTTCAAGAAGAAGACGTGAAAATCATGCTGGTGAACACGTTACTTTGCAGCATCTATCAATCCCCAGCTCTCTCTCATGTGGTGCTACCTATCCCACCCCCCCATAGTGACATAATTACATTGTGATGCCTTAATGTTGGCTTAGGCTATGAAGGGTCTCGCAGGCTCTCACCTCCAATTGGTCGTACAACCCGTCTGGAGTTCTCATAGGGCCTCCAAATCTATGCACACATAAATCCAAGATAAAGATAATGGCTGAACATAGTGGCAATTCCAGAAGGGCTGACCACAGCTGTGGTAACTTTCTCAAATTTGGGTTCGAAATTGGGACATGAAAGGCAAAGGGGAGAGATGGTGCACACTTCGATACTCATGACAGGACAAACTTAAGAACAACTTTTACCTTGGAAAGTGAAGCACGCTTCACAATTGTGCATTACCATAAATAAAGTTTGTTGATCATCTTATTTCTTGCAGAGACCAAACTATGTCTGCGGAGAGTGTCAAAACAGCACTCTCTCTTGTGAAACCCATGCAGTGCTTTTGCAAGAAACTGTTGCACCACTGCCCGAAAAAAACCATTTTCTTGGCCTCAATTTTAAGCTCATGATACACTCAGCATTTCTGCCAAATCTGAAGTGCTAAAATGACAATATTTTTACCTTGGAAATCGGGATTTACACTACAAACTGGGATATGTGAGCACTGTGTCAACGCATTAATATGTCTTGCCGTTCAGCTCTTTACATCAAGATTTTCCCCAGGTCATTTTCCTGCAAAACAGGGATCTAAATCTTTCTAACCTACCACACAAATAATCATAGTTTGCATAAGGCCAAAATTTACGTACACATTGGATCAGACGAAACAAATTGTAATAAATATTCGCCAAAAAAACAGTTCAGAAATGCGAAAACAGAAACGTAACATGATACACTAAGACACTTCTGATGATACATTTCAGCACAAACAAAATGATTCCTAAGTAACGCCATTTACTAACGGTTCATCATTGTTTGAAATTCATGCCCATCCTTGCAGTGGACTCCTCAAGCAAGTAAATGAATGGAACCAACAAGACAAGTACATGAGTGCAACTTAATCCATGAACAAAATCAGTGACATGGTATAGCCTTCAGATGTCCACCTCTCAATACATCTCACAATTTAACGCTTCGTCTGTACATATGCTTGGGTGCAAGCGACACATATATTTTGACTAAGAGATCAAAACAAGAAGTCAAGAACTTCTTTCCAGCCTTTTGTTCCTTTCCAAAAGCACTACAACAAGGTAAAGTTTAAGGTCTTCACCAAAACATTGCTCGTCTGAGACAACTGCTGCAGACCCAAAACTCTTTTTGGCAATGCAAACTCAGAGCTATCTAGATAGTCAGAATGTGGAATAACATTCACGTGCAAAGGCGGAGGTTGCCCCTAGGAAAGACAATGTACAAAACTACCTATACATCCGCATTGTACATGCACACAAGATCGGATTGTAGCATAGGCGACCGGCAAAGAGGGCACTCGGTCTTCTCATTGCACCAATCTATTATACAATTCCTGCAACAGACATCAAATTAAGTTGGTTGAAGTGTGTAAAAAACATGGGTAAAAACAACCTAATTTGCTGCTTCTGAGTATACCAGCAGAAGACATGACCACAGGGAGTTGCTGTAGGACTTTGTCTTGGACTCAAGCAAAGCGAACATTTACTAGAGCCATTAGAAGCCTGTAGGCAGCACAAGAAACAGAATTATATCTCAAATCAATGCAGCAGCTGCAAACGCATGAAACACGTACGAACCATGTTCTCTGAAGCTCCTTTGCCAAGCTCTGAAGAGTCCAGCAACTGATTTCCTTCTTCGTCTAAAACCAAAATACCTTTTTGGCCTGTGACATTCCAAAACACATAAGAAGACCCCATCAATGGTGCACTTCCAGGTTTACTTACTAAAAGACCCTAGATCCTACTACGTTGCACTTTCAAATTCCTTACCAACGGTAAAGTTCTGATCCATTGCTTGTGCTCTCATGGAGTCTGCTAGGTTTGGAAGAGCAGTCCGTCTCAGCCAGTCTCCTCCCACAATGCTTAGTTGAATTAATAAGAACATGCCCAACATATGGTACCTGCTAACATAAAATTGCCATCACACAAAAGCGGAAGAGTAAGCCCCATCGCATTACATATAGTGAGCCTCATCACGACCCCTGCACACGCACACGCATAGGCAGAGAGAGAGAGGGGACTTTTCTACTAGCAACGCCTTATATTATATCCTTCTCAAACTTGTAAGCGAAGACTTTTGAGATGAGAGACGTGACTCTGAATTTAAGGAGGTCCACATTCAGCTTTGTATATAGCATTGTAGAGGCAAAAGTTTGGAGAAATGAAGGACGCTTCTTGATATTATGTGCAATGGAAGTGATTTATGGTGATAACTCAGGATGAATGCTAATGCGTACTCAATGTTCCTTTTACTCCATGAGAGAGGGGTGTGTGTGTGTGTGTGTGTGTGTGAGAGAGAGAGAGAGAGAGAGAGAGAGGTATTTAATTTAGATTGCACACATGCTGATTTAGATGTTGAGATGCTAATGGGATCTTGCTCTAGATGCTTGGATCTGCGAAACTGAAGGCTGAAAATGCAAAACGCTAGGGATGTTGATGGAGATCTGCACATCCGACGAAGCTATGGCTGATGTCAAGGATGGGCTGAAAACTGAAAACGCTAATGATGGGGGCTGAGATCTACAATCTTTGAGACTAATGGATGCTGGACAATTGTGAGGTTGCTCTGTTGCAGCAGCACTAGGCTGATCTGCAAGAGGATGTTGGATATCTGACACAAGTAGCTTACGAAAGCAGAATTTTGCAAGGGGCAGAAAAGACGGTGCAAATCTATGAGAAAGAGCTATTGGCCGTGACTCATGGACTCTCTAGATGGAAGCACTACTAGGTGCTGATTTTGTTGTCTAGATAGATCATCAGACCTTGCGATACTTCTTGACACTGTCAAAGTTAATTGAAAAGCATATGCAATGGAAAGACATACTTTCTATGTTCCACTTTCAAATCTTGCATGTGGAAGGCAAGAAGAATGTTGTGGCTGATGTGTTATCCAAAAAGCCACAAATTTCAGCTGTGTCAATTCCTTATCATAATGAGCTTGATGACATGGAAGAAACAATATGCTACTAATGAAGATTTTGCAAGGATCTTTGAACAGTTGCAAGATGGGCAACGCCATGAGCACTACCTCCTCAAGGATGGTTTTATGATGATGCATGGCAGATTATGTGTCACTAGGCCATTGCGACATAACGTTATGGTAGAAAGCCATGTCCCACCATATGCAGGGCATCATGGAATAGATGCGACAGTAAAAGCGGCCGAAACATTCTTTTATTGGCTTGCTTTGAGGAGAGATGTGGATGCCTTTGTTCGAGCATGCATGCGCCGTGATTTGCCAAAAGGTCAAGTTCAACAGGCAAAAGGCACCAAGGTTATTATAGCCACTGCCTATTCCACATAAGCCATGGGAAAGCATTGCTATGGATTTTATCTTTGATCTTCCAAGAACGTCGACAGGGAATGATGGTATATGGACCATTATTTGCAGGTTCAGCAAGCAGGCCCATTTTATTCCTGTCAAGAAGAAGATAAAATCTGACCACATGGCACAGTTGTTTATGTACAATGTGTTCAAGTACCATGGTATTTCACTTTCTATTGTCAATGATTGTGATCCTCGTATGACGAGCCTGTTTTGAAGAGGCTTGTTTGAAAACATAGGCACCACGCTTAAGTTTTCTCCTCATTTCATCCACAAACTGATGGGCAGTCAAAAGAGGCTAATTCTATTGTCTTGGATCTGCTAAAATATGATGTGTTAGATAATAAGGGCAAGTGAAAACAGTATCTGCCCATGCTTCAGTATGCATACAACAATACGGTGCATTCGTTAACAAGCAAGGCACCTTTTGAGATTATTGGGTGGCAAAAAGGTTCCTCCCATTTTGCACCACAAAGGACAATTTTTGAGGCAAGTCGATATGTAGAAAACATGGATAAAATGTTTGTGAAGATTAAGCTTGCCTTGAAGAAGACTTAGGCAAGGTAGAAAAGGGCTACTGATCGCCACAGTCGTGAATCGTTGTTCACACCTAGTGATTGGGTACTTTTACGGTTTGAAAAGACAAGGTTAAAGAAAATGAAAGGCAAGAAAGGTTTTTCCGAAGCTCAGGATGCGTTACAATGGGCCTTTTCAAGTACTTGAGAAGATCAGTGATGTTGCGTATAGGCTGAAACTGCCTGACACTTAAAAGATTCATAATGCGTTTCACGTGAGTCTTCTAAGACCCTTTGTGGGTGATGTGCCAAAAGATATGCCACATGAAGATCAGCAAGAAGTTGAGGAACTTGATGAGATCTTGGTACCTGAGCAGGTTTTGGCATAAGGAAAGAAAAGTTAAGGGACAGGTTGCAAGACACTATTTGGTGGAGTTCAAGAACTATCCACCTATGGATGCAAAGTGGATGGAAGAGTGTGAACTGCTAGAGTCACCAAATGTATTGCACCTCTACCTTGAGGCCTTTGATTATAGCTTGGTTATAGCCTACGTATGCCCCAACTCAACGTGCTCAAAGGAGGGGTAATGATAGAGCTAGCACATCAAATGTACATACGGATTCAGTGCAATAGAAGTGGACACTGCTTTACAAACGCTAAAGGTATTATGCTCACTTCTACGTAAATGAAATGACAAAAGTATGAAGGTCTCATTAAGTCATTTGTATCTATGTTTCATGACCTTTCCTACAAATACATGTGATGATAAAAGGGTGCTAATCACACTAAATCATCTATGGCATGTATATTTGGCATGCAATCGACGACGTTTGCGATTTCAAGAGGGGGGTATGTCACGACGCTGTGGCAACCACTAACCTTAGTTGTTGGTTTCTTTCCCTTGATTTTTAATTAATTTTTGGGACCCTCTTATTGAAGTCACAAATGGCCGGACATTGTATGGCCAATGTGAAACGACCGATAGCCGAGAGTTTCACCTGCAATCGAGAAGGGCAAGTCGCCACGAGATGGTCGGGCCAGTCAGCACTAGAATCCGATCAATAAAAGGGTGTCTAGGCTCAATTCAAATTAATTTAGGCTCCTCGCTACACTCAATAAGTCGGTGGGTACTAGGAATTAACTTAAAAGAGGAAAAGTGGACACGTTGCTTTAGGAGAACGACCACATGCGGCCTCCGAAGCACCACTAGCGTTGCCTTCTGCACCTCCACCCTATATCCCACCACCACCAATTGCACCCTCCTATTCATCAAATGGCCACCATCACCATTACTATTATTTCTTAGCACCTCCAATGGCAGATTCTGGTCCAAAACCCACAGTTAAATTTTTCAATTTCTCAGGCATTCAAGATTCTCACAATGCTCTCAAGTTTCTACAACAATTCAATGTCATGTTTAGTAACGGGAACTCCACAAAAGAATTCAAGTTACTATGAGTCACCTCCTTCCTCAAAGATAGTGTCTTGACATGGTGGGCTTCCCTAACCTAGAAGCTTGACAATCGCAAAACCTGGCATGACTTTAAGCTCTCTTTTTACCCAAGCTTCCTGATGAAACCTTTGTAGTAGACATATTTGCAACCTGGCCTGACCTCATGATGTATCCCTCAAAGTCCAGACACCCTTCCAACTTCCAATCAAAGTTTTTGAGATGCAAAGAGAAGCCGAGTGAGAACAATATCCCCTTCACCACAGAGATGGCCTCTGTGATCACTACAGCAACCCCGTCTTGTTCGTCCATCCTTGCTACCTCAAGCTCGGTTTCTTCAATTTATTTGTTTTTTGTTTTAGGATGGCTACTCTCGGTTTCTTCAATCCTTTAGGTGCTTGTCTTCCACCCGCCTCCTCCAACGCAAGGGATGTGATCGCCAACTAGCAGCCCTGGAATCTATTGCCTTTGCCAACCTATTACTGTGGATAAATTCAGTTCTTCGGTTACCTTTTGTTTAGGCTTCGAGGTTTGCAACTTCCCCTCTGCAACAACAGCTCTTGCTACTTGGTTTTCCCCTATTGACCATGAGGACTCAGGATATCAATCACCATCATTTGTCCTGCACCTACAACCCTCAACCACATGTTGGTTGGTAGTTCTACAGCCAGTTTCGACATCCCTAGGGTGCTATTCCCTTGATTGGGTTTCCCGGATGGCTTATTCACAACCCCACCATGACAGAGAAGAGAGAATCAAAAGAGCACGTTGGTGGCTGGCGTTACTGTCACGAGGACGTGGCAATTGCTAACTTGAGTTGTTGGTTTCTTTCCGATGATTTTTGTTTAATTTTTGGGACCCTCTTTTTGAAGTTGCAAATGGTCGGACATTGCGTAGCCAGTGTGAAACGGCCAACGGCCGAGAGTTTCACCCGCAGTCGGGAAGGGAAGGTCACCACGAGTTGGTCGGGCTAATCGGCACTGGAATCCAAGCAGTAAAAGGGTGTTTAGGCTCAGTTCAAAGTCATTTAGGCCCCTCGCAACACTTATAAGTTGGTGGGTACTAGGGAATTAACTCAAAAGAGGCAAACTCGACACATGGCAGCTCCTGATGCAATTGCCCATTTCAAGAGAGGGGGGCTGATTTCAACCCATTAAGTGCTACAGTGTGTGTGAGTAGTGGGTGCAGGTGATCACAACTTTATTGGAAAGCTTGCCTTCTCCCTTGCTCTATGTAGCGCGATGATTTGCTCTCGCGCATCTCTCTCTCCCCTTTGCACATATGGTAATGCCCCACTAGTTGGGCTTCTCAGATGACCATGTACAGTTCTGGGGGTTTTATGCGCGTTTGCCAAGGCAAGAGCCTTCTGTACAAGAACCGGATTAGCTAATTGCTAATCCCCTTCAGGTACGCACAGTTCCATCGCGAAGGAATGCGACATCAGAGAGTTTTCTCGCGTGAAAACTCGTCCGATTTACAAGGGAAACCATCCCATTGCGTGCGGGAGCACCTGAGACACGCGTAGGCGTGCTCACTCCGCTCGCAAACGGTCCAAAACAGAGAATTACAGCCTGCTGTGTTTTTGTGCAGGTTTAGGGTTTCGCACCTAAACTGCAAGGAATCGCCAGGGGAGCCTCGGAAAGGCCTTGGGATGCGTGTACAGGGCAGTAGGCACCTAAAAGTGGAAAAACAGAAAATCACAGCATGCTGAAATTAACCTGCAACTCACTGGAAAGCTTCCATACCGCAAGGGAAAGTGTCCTTGACGTGTACTTTTGACCTACAGGGATATTTGCACCGTTATGGTGGCAAAATTGGGTCAAAAACCTGCAATTACAGCCATGGACAGGTTTGGACAACTTGGTGAAGACTAAGTGCAAGGGTTCGGATCGTTTATTTGTCAAGGGAGCCTCGGGAAAGCATTGGGTGCTTGTACAGGCCATTTTGGAGAGATTTCCCACGAGGAATCTCATCTAATTCAAAGGACAAGTGACCCTACAGGTGCGAGATCTCGAGGGCTACCCAGCAAAGTGATCGGCACGCGGATCGGAGTGCAAAACAAAGAATTCAGCGAGCTACAATTTCTCGCAAAGTTTTGCAAAGTGCTCTAAAGTGCGTGGAAAGTCTATGTTTGCTTGGGATTTTGTCCGTGGAGACTTCTACTATGGTTATGTTGCCGAAATCGGGTTGGAGTAGAGGAATTTCAGCCCGATAAAAGTGGGACATCTTGTGGAAGTTTACAGGTTTTTCTCAAGTATAATAAGAATAAAGAAATACCGAAAGGGGCCCCAGTCTTTGGGGCCAACAGGGTGTCGTTGTCTGCTTGGTAGTGCTCTAGCTGCCAGGCCGTCGTTTTGACTAGGTGCAAGGGTTCGGATCGTTTATTTGTCAAGGGAGCCTCGGGAAAGCATTGGGTGCTTGTACAGGCCATTTTGGAGAGATTTCCCACGAGGAATCTCGTCTAATTCAAGGGGCAAGTGACCCTACAGGTGCGAGAGCTCGAGGGCTATCCAGAAAAGTGATCGGCACGCGGATCGGAGTGCAAAACAGAGAGTTCAGCGAGCTGCAATTTCTCGCCAGGTTTTGCAAAGCGCTCTAAAGTGCGTGGAAAGTCTATGTTTGCTTGGGATTTTGTCCGTGGAGACTTCTACTATGGTTATGTTGCTGAAATCGGGTTGGAATAGAGGAATTTCAGCCTGATAAAAGTGGGACATCTTGTGGAAGTTTACAGGTTTTTCTCAAGTATAATAAGAATAAAGAAATACCTAAAGGGCGCCATTCTTTGGGGCCAACAGGGTGTCGTTGTCTGCTTGGTAGTGCTCTAGCTGCCACGCCGTCGTTTGTCTTGAAGTGGTGAATTCCAATCACAGGCTTATTCGTGAAGTTTCTCTGTGTGTCTAAAGTAAAGTAAAGAATTTCGGGTGAAAGCCAACGCCTACCGCCCCACGGGCCGGTTTCAGTTTCTCTTTGGGATTTTACCGGCATTGCATTGCCTTGTAGCCACAACAGCTCATTGTCAAGGCCGCCACCGATGAAGCGGCCGTCGCCGATGCTGCAACCACCCATCACCTCCGATGCTGCTCGTAGCCGAAGCTGTATTGTCTGCTTTTCAGAAGAGACCCTTTGTGCACTCATCTTCTCTCCTAGCTGGTTCGCTTTCGCCTTGATTTTGTCTTGCTTTTGTTCTACTTGTTTCCTGTGTGTGGGTGTTTTTCTTTGTTTGTTTGTTTTACGCACTTTCGAGCTTGCTCTTGGGGTCGTTTGGATAGAATCATTTTAAACTCTATAAAATAACATAAGCCAAGGCCAAAGGCTTTGACTGAAGTGTTTTTTCTTTCTTTTTACTGACCCACAACCAAAAACACATAGGTAAAAAAGCTTCACGTTTTCGAAAGGCAGGTTGTCAGAACTGTCAGAATCAAGCAGCATCATTGCTAGCAAAGAAAAGCAAGTGCACAGCGTAAGAGGCTTGGCTTGCAAAGAATCGAGCGCTTCTTGGATTATAAGTTCCCGAGCCAAGCCAGGATCTACTGCATGCACTATAGGTAGCTTGGGTTAAAAAGATGTGTGTGTGTGTGTGTTTTGGAAAGGGTGGGGGGGGGGGGGGGGGGGGGGGGTTCTTGGTCAGTAAGGTTTTCGCTTTTGGTTTCCTAGTTTTGGTTTCCTGCTGTTGTGGTTTTTGGTTTCCTTGTTTTGGATTCCTTGTTTTTGGCAGGTTGGGATGTGATAGTGTTGGATCTCTACTCTCTCTACTGGGCTTTCTGCTGCCGGACATTTTTTGGCAAGCCACAGTGTTTCCTCTACTAGCTCTTGGAATTAGCCTCACCAGTTTCTGCTTATAGGAGCCACCCTCAGCAAGTGGACAGCGGACTATATGCTCAAGTGGTCGGGACTTCCTTGGCAGCTGATAATTCTTTCTTTTGATTTCCCGCAGTAGATTTCTTGGTTATGTTAGTTGTTTCTTATCTATCATTTTTACCATCGACTGTTACCATTCTATGCTTCCTCAGTTCCATGGTTACAAATGGTACAAGTTGGTGGGTGTTCGCCAGATATTGAGCAGCTGCATCAGCAGCCAGTTGCTTTCTCGCTGATACTACTGGTTGCTTTCTGTTTATCTTGGGCTTTTGGAGTACAGTCGCAGAGAGCACTTCAGTGGGAAGTGCCCATCTTTCAGAGGCAGCTGTCATCCTCTCTTTTCCTTACATGGCCAAGGCACTTTTTACTCTCTTTAGTTTTCTCCCCTGGCATTTTTCAGTTCATACAGTTTCAGGTTTCTGTCCTTGTGGCTAGTTGTATATGGTTTTTCAGATGTTGCCTTCGGGCCTGCTGTGTATTTCAGTCATGTACTTACCCTAAGAATCAGCACCCATTGGGGGTTCTGAGGAGTTTTCTCAAGTAATAGAAATCAGCGTTGCACAGACAGAGAGAGAGAGAGAGAGAGAGAGAGAGAGAGAGAGAGAGAGAGAGGGGGGGGGGGGGGGGACTGCATGCAAATTAGTGAAATTAAGCTCATGCACTTGAATTGTGTAATCTTGTGTTAGAAGAGCATACTTGGGTTTTTTGTAAAACAGTTTTCCCATGTGGATGTAACGAACCCCTGCAACCCTTTTTGATAGCTGATAATAAACTCCTGCACACACCAACAACAGTTGAAAGCAAATTACGCTCATCTCAAGATATTGTACCTCAAATCATCCTAACCCCGCCCAAGGTCATAAGTGAAAAAGAGTCAAAGTTTTACCCTCAAAATAAAAGAGCATCAGATTTCCTCTTACTGCAAAGAGAAAAGCATCCCGCAAGCCAGGAAGAACCTGCTAGAGAAACACAGTTTCTAAGATGTTCTCCTGGACAAACACATATTGCCAAATCTAAATAACCATCCACTCATACTCTAGGCCATCGCTGGAGTGCTGCAGTCCACAAACTTTGTAGGCGTTGTGAGCAAGGGCTAGTGGGATCTCTGTTGCGGTCCACTACGCTGTCATTGACCTGGCCAGCAGATTGCTGAGACACCTCTCCTTCTGTGTGTCGCATACTGTTTGCACCAGAAGCCCTCTCGCTATGTCCGAGATCTTCTGACGTATCAGAGGATAGGTACCCGTTACTTGAAGCAGCTTTTGCACTGCAAAAGTATTAAATATCAATAAGTTGCAGCGTGCTATAATACAGATCTCAAAAATGAGCTAACATACCTAAGCCGCTCAGCGATGTAAGGAAGGACTGTCTGAAAAAATACCAATACGGTGCGCCTTGCTGGAGCCAATGGAAGCCTAGATGAGCCTGCCACCTGCAAAAATAAAACAGTTCAGCTTTGTGCAAACCCTGGTGGACTCAGATTAAGAATGTAGCATAAAAGCTGAAAAAGACCTGTGCTATATCACAATATTCTTCCCCTAATGTTTGGAGACCTGATCCAGTAGTTAGGAGGTAATAAAGGACACAACCTGCCAATCTTGTCTGCGGCCAAGGAAGGTAACAGTTTTAGATGCACCCCTACAGAGCTTTTACAACATGTAAGCTCAAAAGAGTTCAATACCTCGTTCTCATATGTCACAGCCAATCTAGTTCCTGCCAGCATGAGAGAAAGTCAATTTATAACTAGCGATTCAAAAAGAAAAAACAAGGGAGTGATTAATCTCCTTCAAATCAGACAAGAACTAAGAAGAAATTATCAATGAGACCACTTTTATGCATTCTCTGGTTTGAGGCTTACATGAAAGTTCAGAAAAACTAAAGTTTGAGAGAGAAACCAACAGTTAGTGAACTGATAATAACAGGAGACAACTGGCGGAGAGAGTTTGCAATGGAGAGATTGCTTTAGAGACCCTTTGCTTTGCTCTCTCTTTGGCACATAAGAATTGGTCGCTAATGAATGATACAAAACACACCCTTAATGATACAAAAACATAGATTTGGGTTTTTCTCATTCGAGCAACTTGATATTTGCTTTTTTTTCCTCAAGCTTCCAACACAGTGTCCTCTCTTATTCCACCTTGCTCTAATTTGTATACATGTCTATGAATATTCGAGTGTATGCGCATGTATAGAAAGAAATTCAGTGTATATATATGTATGTGTGTGTATCTATACATACTTGTTACACCTGTATATGTGTATGCTTATGAATATAGTTGCGGGTGTGCATTGTGTACGACATACATATACACCCACATATGTATGTGTGCATATAAATATGAATACTAAATATAAATAAATAGATAAAGATGTATATAAACATTATTACAAAACACATTTCTCTTTTTCTTGCCCTGAAATGAAACGTTTCAAAATCTCGAAACCCTGAAACGGAAGAACGTTTCACGTCAAACTGGAGCCGCCACACCATGTAACATCTTGTCTAAAGTAACCTGCCTGAGAGTAATCTTTGCTGGGTGTGAGTGTCCTGTGATCATCAAATACAACGCTTTGCCAAGTCTGCAAAGCTCATACACTGAAAAGATGTAGTAACCAAGACAAGCCACATAAAGTACATGGGAGATACATAATCCCCCTCTTACCATCCAGAATATATGAAGCTCGAGCTGATTTTTTCATAGTAACAGAGGACGCCCTTTTTCGGGCTTTCCGTCCCCACTTTTCCGTCCCCACTTGCCGTCCTGCCCTCTTTTTTACACTAAAAATCCATTTGAGCTCCATCCCCTGTTCCCCGTTCCCCGTCCCGGAATGCATCCCTTGTGACTATGGATTTTTTATCTTTGAGGCTGTGCATCTTGTATGTGCCCAATCATAGTGTCCTACACACTCACAAAAAGCCAATACATGACCTTCCGAACGAACGTTTGCAACAGCATTTGTGAGACCAAAAGGCATCACCAAATACTCGTACAATCCAAAGGACATCCTGAACGCGGTCTTGTATACATCTCCAGGAATGATTCCGATATAATGATAGCCACTTTTCAGGTCCATTATGCTAAAGCATGTAGAACCCTGGAACATGTCCAGTATATCATCGATCCTGGGTATTGGAAACGTATTTAGTTGAGAGCTCTATAGTCACAACGCACATTCTCCAAGATCCTTCTTTAATACAAGCAGCATTGGTGAACAATAAACTGATGTATTGGGCTGAATCGGACCCTTTCCAAGATGCTCTTTCACTTGATTCATAATTTCCTCATTCTGGGCTTTGTTGTGGAGTGCTGCTGGGAATCAAAGCGATTGTGTGATCTTCAGGTCTCTCAGGAGGTAGCTCTCCAGGCAAACCCTCAGAGAAAGAAACAGCTTAAGCTTGTAAAATGTCTTGTTGTTCTCTAAGTCCGACATATTTGACGTTTTATTGTCATTTAGTTCATTCAAGTAGATCAAGCAAAAAAAAAGACTCGATTTCAATAATTTTGGGATAGACTCACCCATTGATTTTACATCAAGAATGATATCTCTACCCTTCTCATTCTTCAACTTAGCCTTTCTTGCCCGGTAATCGACCACGGCGCCGTTCTTGTGGTACCAAGGGATTCCCAAAAGGATGTCACACCCTTCCAGAAGCATGATGTAGAAGTCCTCGTGCCCTACACACCCCTAACAATGCAACCGAAGTTTGCCTATGACAGTTATAATCCCGTCCTAGTGTCACTAGAACTGCCTCCATCGGTGTAATCCCGTCCTAGTGCCACTAGAACTACCTCCATCGGTGGTTCCATTTCCTCTGGCCTGATTCCAAGTTGAGCCGTCAATTCAGTCGAAATAAAGTTGGCCTTGGCTCCTGCGTCGAAGAAGATACGGATTTCTTGATCTCGTACGTTGCACGACGCTCTGCAAAGCTCCATACTTTCATCAATCTGTTCTAAGTCAGTCCCCACAAGTTTGAACCAGTCTTGCCATTGTCTTTCCTTTCTTTGCTCACTCCTCTGCCCCTTTAGAACTCTCTCGCTTGTCCTCGGCCTGATCACTGGATGCTTTGTTTAGGGCACTTGGTAAGAATGTGCCCTTGTTCCCCGCATCCGTAACATTTGTCCTCTTTGTAGTACTTAGCTTGCTACTCGGCTGACAATCTAGAGCTGTCATAGAACGAGCACCACGTGCCAATAGAAAAGAACAGAGTGAACAAACTTTTAGCACTCCAATAAAAACTGAAACTGAAAGAGAGAGAGCACACGCGACACAGAGTGGCAGAATTCCACCCCAGAGAGTATTGGCCCCAAACCTTGGCGCCCCTTTCGGTATTTTATATTACTTGAACTCAGTACAATGCCGGTACACCTTCTCACTCAATTGTGTCATGCCTCTGCACTTATTTAAAGGCCCTTGGCCTTGAAAAGCAGTTACATGAAAAGTAATCAAACTCAAAAGCAACTAGTCCCAAAAGCTGGCGCTGAAAATCAGCCAACATAAATCACAAAAATCCGTACAGGCTGCCACGTCATCACTGTCAGCGTGAAACACGAAAATCCGTACACTTTGCCACGTCAACAGTCAATCGCAGATTGCGAAAATCCGTACAGTTGCCACCTCATCAACCTCTCCGCGCGCGCGTGTGTGTGTGTGGCCTTGCTTTATTTAGGCCCCATCGAACGGGGTCCCATAAGTTGGTGGGAACTTCTTCCGCTTCTTCTTCTGCTTCTTAGGGTTTAGGCCCCTCGGCCGTGATCTGAAGGTTGGCTATGTTCTTCAGTGGCTTGACACGTCAGCAATTTGTGACATCCCCCCTTCTTGAAAGAAAGTAATCGTCCGCGATTACAGCATATCTACAAAACAACTCAAGTTAGCTCAAAGATTTCTCAGGGTCATTCCGAGGGACAATCAATTTGCTCTTTTTTTGTTAAGGAGTTCCTTTCGGCTCTTTTGATCAAGGAGTTGGCTTCTCCTTTCGTCCTAATCGGAACTCTTGATATTCCGACGTAGTAAAATTTGTCATCACACCCACACCGCCACTGATCTTCCATGGGTGTCTTGATGCATTAGAACATACCCAGGCAATCTCATCCAATTAGGAATATTCAGTGGTTGGCACATCACAATGCAGCACAAATACGCACATATGCATGCTACAAGACACAACGAACAACGCCGCTGAGCACTCCCTCGAGACGAACGATCTGTGGTATGAAGCTACTCAATGACTACCTCGCCACTACCTCGCTACTCCCCTCGAAAATAACCTAAAAAGGTCGAGCCATGAGCTCACAGGACTGTACAACCAAACACTCCCCAGACAACAGTCTGCGTCGCTTCGAGGTTCAAGCACACAACCAAACGCTCCCCAGACATTGGTCTGCATCATTCGGAGCTTTTCTAGCATACAACGGAACGCTCCCCAGACATCGGCCTGCGTCGTTCCAAGGTTTTCAAACATACAATGAAACGCTCCCCAGACATCGGCCTGTGTCGTTTCGAGGTTCAAACAATACCAAAACAATATTGCTCACTTCTCCACCTGGGAGTAAAATCACCAATCAATGAAACCAGTATAAAAGTCAAGAGTCAAACAATTCAAATCGGCACCAAGACAGGTTTAAAACAGATACCGTCCATTTTAAAAAAATTCCAAACGGGATCACCAAACAAGTTCTCAAAAAGATTCTCAAACTAACTTCAAACTTAAGAAGCAATCTCGACATCAGTCAAGCTTGAAAAGTCGACCGATTTTCCATCCTAAAACCTGCACCAAAAATTAGGGTTAGGTTCCTTCCGTAAGGTCATAGCCAACCATAACATGGTCCATTAGCTCTTGGACAAACAGTGTTTCTCTGGTGGCGATGATAGTCCTAGACGTAGCATTACATTGGACCTCCAAGGTTATCATCTTGAGAAGAGACACCTGGTGAGAGATCTCTAAAAATTTCAAGTCGTAATTTGCTAGTGTTTCTATGGCAAGCATTTCAAGATACCCCCACGCTGCCAGAAGTTGCACTCTGAAGGAAGATGTCCGAAACCATATAACTTCGGACACAAATTTTCTTGAAATCTTGCCAAGTCCTTGGAGCATGCGGCGTGGTAGCTATAGACCAACCTCTGTATGGCACTACCTCTAAGGAGAAAACAACAACTCGAAACAAATCCTTGATCCTTCTCTTGCAAGTGATCGTTATGGCTTATGCCCTGGAAGACACAAGCGGTGAAGACAGGAGCACGTCCGATGTGCGATGAAGTAAGGGAGGAACTTGCTAATAAGTCCGAGGTTGAGACCCGAAGATACTTCAAATAAGATTCCAATAGACTTCGGAAGCGCCGGTTTGCTCTGTCTGCTCTTTTGTAGGACCGGTATGCTTTCAGAAAAGCACACGTCGATACCACCGTCACAGGACGAGCACCACGTGCCAATAGAAAAGAACAGACTGAATGTCACAACTCAGTGACATGGCTGCCCAATACACACACACCCCCTCTGGCAAGGACTCCCGGCTACAGGCAAGAATGATGACGTGGCTGCCTTGTACGGATTTGTAGAAGATTTTTTGTACATCAGTTTTTGGCCTGCTTTTGGCTACGTTGGATTCTATGCAAGGAGATAGAGAGAGAGAGCTTTTAATTTTATAATTTCCCTAAGAGGGCTTGTGAGAGGAAAACTGAAAGTGCTTTATTTTTTGCCAGCTTTTGAGTTTTCAGCTTTTGGGGCTCTGCTTTTGGCATCCCTTGTAAACCTTTAAATAAGTGGGCACGCTTCCCACTTCTCAGAGCATTTGGACGCAGAGCCTGAGAGTGAGAGCCTCCCACTCGCTTGTACTTTCGCAACAAATTAATACAAAAAGAAATACCGAAAGAGGCGCCAGTCTTCGGGGCCAATATCTCTAGGCACGGACCTCCGAGGGCGCTAGTGTTGAATCAATTGTGAACTGTTCTGAAGTGAATCTTGCCGTGTCGCGTAGATTCTCGACTTGGAGTGTCCAAGTTTGTTAAGTGGTATCAGAGCACGGCTGATTTCCCTTCTACAAGAAATCCGATCCTTTTTTCGTCCCACTCATGGCTTCAAACAGAGATCAGTCAACTTCCTCTGCATCCAGAGATGCCGGAAGAGATCACGAAGAGGATTCACGCGAGGAGTATGGTCCGCCTCGGCCTACTCAAGCGGAGCTCGAAGAGATGGAGCGTCGACGATTGATCAACAATGCAACAAAGATGATGCTAAATTTTGTGAAGGACCCGAAATTTGCAAAATTTATGAGCCAAGCCTCCTTCGACGAGGTGCACTCACAGTGGCGGCAAACCACAGAACCACCCCTCAAACCGGCACTGAAGAAACCTCCTACTCCAAGGATGTACACAGAGCAAGAATTAGAAGAGGTGGTTGATGCACGAATTGCTCAGCTTTTTGACGGGTAGAACAAAGCAAAAAAGCACGACAAAAAGAAGAAGAAAGGAACTGACTTCCCCGGTTATTTGGGTCATCAATCTACATTTGCATCGGCAAGGAAGCAGAAGAAGCGTGTTCAATTTGAAGGAGTACCCAGTTCTTCTTCTTCTTCTTCGAGTTCTTCTAGCTCCTCTGACTCAAGTGAGAAAACAAAAAAGGTAAAAAGCAAAGCTTCGGAAAGGGCAAGAAAAAGGCAAAGAAGCCTAAATCTCGCCCAGTTGTTGACAGTTCTACAGAGGACCCGTCTTCAGATAGTTCGGACTCTGACGACAGCAGCTTTTATGCAAAGTAGAAGAATTTTTATAAAGCCAAGCAGTATGACTTTCTGGAAGATAAAAGCAAGAAAGTCTGTGAGTTTAAGGAAGGTGGACAGTCAATTAAATTTGACATGTTTTCTGGTTATAGAGATGCTTCGAAGGCTTTGGCTTTCATACAGCAGTTTGACATAGCTTTCTCTGGATGTCGTTACTCAGAGCACTCCAAGATTCGGAGGGCTACCTCTTACTTCAAGGGAAATGCTCGAACTTGGTGGTCCACGCTTCTATTAAACAAGACAGCGCCAGTTAAATGACTGAAATTCAAAAGGCTTTTTATTTTTTCTTGGCTAACTCTAGAGTACGAACGCATACGAACTGCTTGGAACCATCTTCGGATGACCAAGAAGGATACATTGAACGCATATTGCGAGAGATTCTCGAGCTCTTTTCTACCAATCTCTTCATTTAAGAAGATCTCGTTCAAAGGACAGATTGAGCGGTTTACCTTGGGTCTTCCTACAAAGATCCGAGATCACTGCTTAGAGCAAAAGTCAGATTCCATTTAGGAACTGATCAGTCATGCGAAACAGGGTTTTGCCATTCACTCACGCAATTTGACCTACCCCACATATGAAATCATGACGCAAAGGACCGAACAGACTTCGAACAATGAAAGTAGAAAAAGGAGAGCAACCTAGAAAAGAAAGAAAAGGATGCACGACCCAAACTCACTCCTCGAGAGAGAGCTCTCTACGTCAAGGAGGGGAAGTGCTTTGGATGCGGGGAAACTGGGCACATCTCCGCGAATTGCACTAAAAAGGCACCGAAAGAACAGAGCGACAAGGATGAAGACAGGCCTGAAGGTTAGAGAGCAGCTGAGGAACATGGAGGAAAAGGCAAGATGAAAACAGGACTAGTTCCAGATTGCGTGGGTATTGACCCAAGCACGATGGACGCGAGTATAGAACTTTGCCAAGCATGGGGCAAAATGAAAGACCAAGAAGCCCTGATCTTCTTTGATGGAGGAGCCAAGGCCAACTTCATTTCACCTGAATTGGCTGCGCGGCTTGAGATCACACCCGATTGAATGGGACCACTAGCAGAAGCAGTTCTAGCGGCACTCGGCAGGGACGTAGCCATTACCCCTGGCACTGGCAAACTTCGGTTGCATTGTCAGGGGTATTTGGGGCATGAGGACTTCTACATAATGCCTTTGGAAGGTTGTGATGTCCTCTTGGGAATTCCCTAGTACCACAAGAACAACGCCGTGGTCGACTACCGGCGGGTAAAAAAAGCGACTTTGACCACAGAGAAGGGCAGAACCATTGTACTCGATGTAAAACTTAAGGGCAAGTCCGTCCCTATTGTATCGGCTTCGGCCATTTCAAAATTAATAAAAACCAGTCTATCTGTTTACTCGATCTTCTTGAGAGAGATGAATGATGAGAATAAGACAAATATGTCTGAACTTGATAAAGAACGCCAAGATTTTCTCTACACTCATGCAGATTGCTTCTCAGAGGGCCTGCCAGGGGAGTTACCACCCGCTCATCCTAAAGATCATACCATTGATCTGTTACCAGGAAGCACACCACCGAACCGGCCACCTTACCGTGTGAGCCGAGCCTAGAACGAAGAAATTATGAACCAAGTGAAAGACCTCTTGGAAAAGGGTCTTGTCCAACCTAGTACTTTACTGTACTGCTCTCCAGTGTTGTTGGTTTTGAAGAAAGACGGATCTTGGAGAATGTGCATCGCTTATAGAGCTCTCAACAAAATCACCATCAAGAACAGATTTCCGATTCCTAGAATCGATGATATACTTGACCGACTATAGGGATCCTCGTGCTTTAGCAGGATCGACTTAAAAAGTGGATATCATCAGATCCGAATCGCGCCGGGAGATGTCTATAAGACAGCTTTTCAAACGACTTTTGGGTTATTTGAGTTTTTGGTTATGCCTTTTGGCCTAACCAATGCTCTTGCGACATTTAACCGGATGATGGACAAGATTTTTCGAGAGTACAGACTATTTGTTGGCACTTTCTTTAACGACATCATTGTTTTCTCCAAGGACAAGGCAGAACATAGAGAACATCTGCTTCAGGTCTTTCAAGCATTACGAGATCACAAGTTGGTGATGAATGCGAAGAAAAGTGAATTTTTCCTACCAAAGATACACTTTTTGGGACACATTGTCTCGCAGCAGGAGTGCAGACGGACTCGGCCAATATCGAGACTATCTGTGATTGGCCCGATTTGAAGAATGTCCATGAAGTTAGAAGCTTCTTGGGATTGTGTTCGTACTACAGGCGGTTCATTAGAAAGTTTGCAGGGGTTGACCGTTGCTTCCCCTTTGCATATGTTGACACAGAAAGGAGTTCCTTTCTCGTGGGGATCCACAAAGGTGACTGCCTTTCAGACCTTGAAAGAGAGATTGACTACATGACTAGTTTTGACTTTGCCGGATTTGCAGAAGTCTTTCAAAGTATATTGTGATACTTGTAGTCGTAGTTTGGGTGCGGTCTTAATGCAAGAAGGCCATGTCATTGCCTACGAAAGCCGATTGTTTTCAAGGCCGGAATCGACAGCACAGATTTATGAGAGAGCTTTTGGTGGTTATCCAAGCTCTTACTCAGTGGCGACATTACCTACTCGGAGCGGATTTTACCGTCTTCACAGACCATCAGAGTTTACCCTACTTCTTGTCACAGAAGCAGCTATCGGAAAAGCAGATGAGGTGGGCGAACATCTTGTCACAGTTTCACTTCCAAATTGTCCATGTGCAGGGACAAAAGAATATGGTGGCAAATGCTTTGTCTCGGAAGCCGTTGGTTCTAGATATTTCCGCGATACATCATAGGAGCTTCGAGGATATGGTCGATCAGTATGCCATACATACAGATTTTGCAGACATTTTCACACGGATACGGGATGGGGAGACAAAAGCGGGATATTCCATTCGGGATGGCTACTTGATGAGGAAAACCATGTTGTGTGTTACACAGCCGTTGAGGGAAAAGGTTATGACCAAATGCCACTGTCCACCTTTTACAGGTCACCATGGCATTGCTACCACCTTGAAAGGGGTAGAGAAATACTTCTTTTGGCCGAGACTCGAGAAGGATGTGGACGAGTTTGTGCGCGGTTGCTTGTATGCTAGAAGGTCAAGTTTGACAGGCATAAAGCACAGGGATTGTTACAGCCTTTGCCCATACCCACCCGCCCCTGGGAAAGTATTGCAATGGATTTCATTTTTGATGTCTCGAGAACACAGAGTGGTCACGATGGTATCTGGACTGTTACTGACAGATTTAGCAAGCAGGCTCATTTCATTCCAATGAAGAAAACAGTCAAGCCGGATCACTTAGCAAGACTGTTTGTGGCCCAGATCTTCAGATTACATGGCATGCCTGAGATGATTGCCTCCGACACGGAACCCAGATTCACGAGTTTGTTTTGGACGGCTGTTTGGGAGAACATTGGCACACGGTTGCAGTTCTCGTCATCTTTCCACCCGCAGACTGACGGGCAATCTGAGATTGCCAATTCAATGGTACTAGATTTAATGAAGTCTTACATCTCGAATCAGAAGACTCAATGGGAAAAGTATTTACCTTTGGTGGAATTTGCGTACAACACGATACACTCTTCGATGGGGAAGGCGCCATTTGAAATTATTGATGGTGCTACGAAGGTTCCACCCTTCCTAAGCACGAAAGATAAGATTTTTGAAGCTGATGAGTACACGTGCGACTTGGACACGGCTTTTGCCAAGGTCCGCGAGGCTTTGCAAAAATCTCAAGAAAAACAGAAAAAGGTAGCAGATCGCCATCGTCGCGATCTGAAATTGAAGGAGAATGATTGGGTGCTCCTACGTTTTGAGAAGACACGCCTGAGAAAGAAAAAGGGAAAGAAGAGGCTTTTTCCAAAGCTTAGTATGCAATACTACAGACCTTTCCAGATCTCCAAAAAGATAAGGGATGTCTCCTCCGACTGAAGCTGCCTGGAACTTGGAGGATTCACAATGCTTTTCATGTGAGTCTCTTGAAGCCTTTTAGAGGCGCTGTGCCCGAAGATGGGAGCCTGATGAGCAACCCGAAGTGGAAGAAAACGAGGAGATCCTTGCTCCAGAACAGATATTGGCACATAAAGAAAGAAAGATTAAGGGTAAAGCAAAGAGGCGGTTCTTGGTTAAATTCAAGAACTATCCTGCATTGAATGCAAAGTGGATGGAGGAGGAGAACCTAGCAGATACTCCTCAGATTGTGAATCTTTACCTTGAAGCTTTTGGTTTAGCATAGTCTATTCCAAATGGAACCCCGAATTCAGCTTCGCCGGAGTGGGTATGCACAAGAGGGGAGTTACTCCACTCCTTTGTCGACAGAATCACAGATGCCTCGATTGTTGATACTAGAGTCACTGATTGTCTCTTTGAGCTTTAGCGATACTGAGAGTTGACAATATTCTACTGTATGACTTTATGAACTGGAATTCCCGACAATGTGAAACTGATTTGTTCTTGACTTGTTTAAGTGTAGGAACTGATAGACGAAATGACTGCAACATTTTGGTCTGAATGATCTCGATAGACATGGTTGCAATAGGGATTAGTCAATCGGGCATCTATGAGGTCCTGGGTGGATCTACATGCGATTGCTACTTGCATTGCCGATAAATCATGGTCTGAGATCCGAATGAATGTTAAATGTGATTTGTCATGTGATGTCCTATGATGTCAAGTGATGTCCTGTGACGTCGTGTGATGTGACTGTCGATTGGTACACGTGCTAGATGTGTGTTCCTAGTGCGTCGGTACTAACAGTCAGTGTCTGCTAAGACAGTTTATGGCTTCTGTCTATTTTCCAGGCGTAATGGAGGGCGATTACAATGCTTTCAAGAGGGGGGGTATGTCACAACTCAGTGACGTGGCTGCCCAATACACACACACCCTCTTGCAAGGACTCCCGACTGCACGCAGGAATGATGACGTGGCTACCCTGTACGGATCCAGACGTTGTTTTGCTGACGTGGCAAGCCCGTACGGCACTCGCGAAAAATGCGTTGCAAAGCTGACGTGGCAGATTTTTCGTACGGCAATTCCTATGGCAGTTTTTGGTCTGCTTTTGGCTACATTGGATTCTACGCAAGGAGATAGAGAGAGAGAGAGAGAGAGAGAGAGAGAGAGAGAGAGAGAGAGAGAGAGCTTTTAATTTTAAGCCTTGCTTTAATTTCCCTAAGAGGGCTTGTGAGAGGAAAACTGAAAGTGCTTTATTTTTGGCAAGCTTTTGAGTTTTCAGCTTTTGAAGCTCTGCTTTTGGCATCCCTTGTAAACCTTTAAATAAGTGGGAAGGCTTCCCACTTCTCAGAGCATCTAGACGCAGAGCCTGAGAGTGAGAGCCTCCCACTCGCTTGTACTTTTGCAACAGATTAATACAAAAAGAAATACCGAAAGAGGCGCCAGTCTTTGGGGCCAATATCTCTAGGCACGGACCTCCACCGGGCCAGTGTTGAATCAATTGTAAACTGTGAACTGTTTTGAAGTGAATCTTGCCGTGTCGTGGTAGATTTTCGACTTTAAGTGTCCAAGTCTGTTACACTGAACAGACTTTTAGCACTCCAATAACAACTGAAACTGAAAGAGAGAAAGCACACGCAACACGGGGTGGCGGAATTCCATCCCAGAGAGTATTGGCCCCAAAACTTGGCGCCCCTTTCGGTATTTCTTTATATTACTTGAACTCAGTACGCGCTCTGCACCTTCTCACTGAAGTGTGTTAGCCCTCTACACTTATTTAAGGGCCCTTGGCCTTGAAAAGCAATTACATGAAAAGCACTCAAACTCAAAAGCAACTATGCTCCAAAGCTGGTGCTAAAAATCAACCAACAATCACGAAAACCCGTACAAGCTGCCACGTCATCATTGTCAGCGTAAACACGGAAATTTGTACAGTTTTCCACGACAACAACCCAACGCAGATAACGAAAATCCATAAACGTCATCAACCTCTTCGAGCGTGTGTGTGTGTGTGTGTGTGGCCTTGCTTTATTTTAATGCCTTTATGTCACTTGGGCCCCATCATACGGGGTCCCATAAGTTAGTGGGAACTTCCTCCGCTTCTTCTTCTTCTACTACTTCTGCTTCTTAGGGTTTAGCCCCTCGGCCGTGATCTGAAGGTTGGCTCTGTTCTTCAGTGGCTTGACACGTCAGCAATTTGTGACAAGGGCCGCTTGGTTTCTTCTTCTTGTTACCATTTGCTTGGTTTAGCCCCCCCTTGAGCAGACACTAGCCTGTCCATTGGGTATGACAGTGCGCCGGCGTGCATACCGAATCCTTGCTAGGCGTGACCTATGAGTCACTAAATGGAGTCCGCATTCTCATTATCGCACCAAAGTGTAATAACATCTGTCAAAATGCTTGTACAAACCTTTATGCAAGAGGGTTCCCAAACTAGAAACCTAATCTAATCGAACATGAAGGTCCTGCGAATCACGCTCGTACTAATCCTCCTAGGATTCTAGACACTCCTATCTAGAGATAGGTGCAAAATTGGCTTTGGAAGTCGGTGAAGCATGTCCACATGGCCCACAGAGACGTGTGCATGAGAATCCATGTGTGTTGCAGAAAAAAGGATCGGATCCTTCGTAGAAGAAGAATCGTCTGAGCTCTGATACAACAGTAATAGACTTGGACACCCCAAGCCGAAGATCAACTGCAACATACGAGAGAAACTGCAAATAACTTGAATACAGAAAGAGAGAGGCAGAGTCGACATGGCATGGCATAGTTCCGTCCCCCTAGATGCACTCGCCCCAAAGACTGGCGCCCCTTCTCGATATTTCTTTAATATTATGCTTCACAAAATACAATGCACAAGGGTCCTCCTCCTCTCAGTGCTCCCAAGCTAATCTGAGAGGCCCTCAACGCCCTTGGCCAAGCTCAAAAGCAGCTCATGAAAAGCTTCACTTCTAAAAGCTCTTGGCTCCAAAAGCAAGCACCCCATGGGCTGTCCTACATTCCTGCCACATCATCATCTCTACAATTTGCACTGTAAATTGCGAATGTCCGTAGAGCCAGCCACATCAGCATGTTCTACACAAGTTAGAGGTCTTGGCTATATTTAAAAAGGTTTTAGGCCCCTCAGCCTGGTCCCATAAGTTGGAAGAGTTAAGTTTTAAATTCTCTAACCTCTCTAGGGACTAAGTCCCTCGGCAGGAACCTGTAAGTTGATGTTAGAGTTTAGGCATCTCTGGATTCGTCCAGTTAGTCCCAATTTCTCACAGGGACAGGTGCTAGGGAGTAAGGGTTGTTTTGTGGCTGTGCCTGGCCAGTGTGAGGCAGGTTTCTCATGTTCGGGTTGTATATAGCCATGTTTAGCTCAAGTTTTGGGCTTTGTTCCATGACCATTTGTGCTCCTACAGGCTGGGAATATTATTCCCCAGCCTTCTGGTATTTTTCCAATGTGCCCCATGGGCATCTGGTGCCACTTTCCCCCATTTATCATGTTTGTGGGGGTTGAGGGCTGGGTCAGCCAGCTAGCGTTCTCGCATATATAGGCAAAGGGGGTTCACCTCAGTAATGCATTGCAATTGTGCCCTCACTTGGGTGCCCAAGAGAGGCTTGGTGTGAGGAAGATTTCTCATGCCGGGTTGTGTATAGCCATGTTTAGCTCGGGTTTTGGGCTTTGTTCAATGGCCATTTGAGCTCTTGCAGGCTGGGAATATTATAACCAAGTCTTGTGATGTTTTCCATTGTCCCCATGGGCATCTGGTGCCACTTTCCCCCGTTTATCATGTTCATGGGGGTTAAGGGCTGGGTCTGCCAGTCAGCCTTCTGGCATATATAGGGAGAGGGGGGTCTCCTCAGTCATGCATTGCAGTAGTGCCCAGAGGGGGGCGCCCTCCCTTGGGTGCCCCAGAGGGGCTTGGTGGCATGGTGCAGAGGCAAAGCAACTAGTGTTTTCCTCCAGATCAGTCAGTGTTTTCTTGCTCAGCAGATCAACCCCAACGTTTTTCATGGGCAGCAGATGCAGTGCTCGGAGATCATCTCTAAGGTGCAGTACCACCTCAGGGCAGCCTTTCACAGGCCTTGTGCCCATGCAATAACAGGTTTCCTCAACCGAGATCTAGATCCACATCTAGATCTAGCGAGGAGGAGATGCACCAGATCTATGCTCTCAGAGCATGTTGGAGGTGATGTCCATGTGGAGACCGTGTTAGTGGTCTCGTACGCAAGAGCAGTTAGCAGTGTCACTAGCAGTCGCAGTTGTGTGCACCTCGGGTCTATCCATTGGGCATGTCAGTTCTATGTCGGACCACCCTTGGTCACTTGTATGAGCAGATTATTATCAACATGGAGAATCTCTCTCTCTCTCTCTCTCTCTCTCTCTCTCTCTCTCTCTCTCTCTCTCTCTCTCTCTCTCTCTCTCTCTCTCTCTCTCTCTCTCTAGGATGTCATGTCTCTTTCATCCTCAATGATCTCTCTTCTCCACAAATGTGCCTTGTTCATGTGTTTGGCATTGCAGGCGTTCTAGATCGGAGTCGAGGTACCCACCGGATCACGGGCCAGTTCTTGTCTTCATTGCATCTTCCGTTGCCACCTTTGACATGGTAATAGAGTCCTATGGTGATATGACCACCTGGATGTTCGAATGTGGCTGATCCGGTGTGGTTTTGGACATGATTGAGAGTGAAAAAGCTTGCTGTTTTTTTATGAGTTTCACCCAGTTTGGGGCAGATTTAGGTATGTGGAGGCATTGGATTCTCGTCTACGACTTCCCCGTCTTTACCCTTGATTACCCCGACCTCTCTTCACCGAGGGGAACCCGATGGAGGCGTCAAATGTGTGGCAATGCTGGATTGCTTTGGATTTCCCAAATGCATGTTAACGTGACTTCCCGCAAGGGGAGCAAGCATGCGGTTGGTGGATCCAGAGGGGGAGCTATTCATTTCCAGCTTCTTCTTCAAAGAGACGTATTTGGACAGCAGCAAGATCCTCTTCCTCACTTCACAAGGAGGTTTCTATGGCTGTGTTAATCTTTCTTGGAAATTGTAGATAGAGCTATCTATCCAATGGTAACAAGTTGATGATTCGGTTGCACTCATGTGCCATATTATACCTAGATGAATGAATCCAAGATAAGCCCAGATTCACTCTTGTGCCAGATTGTGGATTATGGATGACAGAAAGGAATCACTTCCCTTCTTGAAGCAGAGGATGTTCCATAGTTTTTCATTTTCTATCTAAGAATGGAAGTTCCAATTCCGGCTTCAATTGACTCTTGTTCTTCCGGTATACAACAGTTCAAGTGCATGTGTTGGAGTTGGCTTTGACGGGCAGAGGGGGATATTTCTATCTCCAAAGCCACTTCTTGTTTGATCATCCCACTTCCCCGGATGAGGATTAGAGGTGGAGCATGTGGTGCAGACCCTTAGCTAACAATGACAACAATTCGAGGAGGTTTTGTTGGAGTGTAGACCCTCCATGTTCTCTCCTTTACCCGATGGTAGTGTAGCCCTACAGATTTGGTCACTTCTTTGTCCTTTTGTGAGCTTGTTAGTACCAGTTGTGGGACAGTTTACAATTGCTTGTGAGCTTGTCAGTACCAATTATGGGACAGTTTACAGCTTCTTGTGAGCTTGTCAGCAACAACTTCGGGACAAGTTTGCAACCTTCTATGGGTAGTTTTATTGATGATCGACAACAGATTTGTCGAGATCCTTTGGATAACAGGTTTGCACGTAGTGTCAACACTTGGTGGGGATATTTAGTTCCTACTCACGTAGTCAGCAACATTTGGATGCTTCTTCCATACATCCCTTTGGAGAGCTCCAACCTTGGGGGCAGCCCTTCTTCAGGTGTGCAGATTTGGCCACGATTGGCTAGTATAGCAGGTTCTTCCCTTGCAATCTTTTGACCAACTTTCTGACATGTTACAAATCAGCCCGAGTGTTCTTTACGGGCTTGTTCCCCGAGCCGGTTCCTTCCCTCTCCATTTGAGTTCTACTACATCATGAAGCTAAAACACTCTTGCAGTGAATGCCGTCGTTAGATCATATTTTTCTTGCAGAAGGCAAAAAACATTTTGGCTCTTACCACACACTCACAAAGCAATTGGAACAATACTTGAAATAAAGAAACCTAAAGGATGAACATGACATCCGGAGCTAGAGCATCCAGAAAGTTGACATATCTCGCAAAAAGCAACATCTGTATTAATCACTTACAGACTTGCTAATGATGACTTTCAATTAGCTTTGTTTCAATCAACTACTTGCTGTGTCCACTTGTTGCCCACACAACATTTCAAGAGTGGGACACTCAAGGTGCTCGAGTGAAACCCACCACTAAAATTCATCTCTAAAAAGCTTGCAAGGCCCCAAATTATACTCTTCACTATAAAAAAAAGGGCCAACCGAGTGTAAAGGTTGAGTCAGAAACATTGAGAGAAGAATGCAATACAACGGTATATGACAAGATAGTTAATGGCTTGGTTCTTTTACAAAGCTAGCAAAGACCTCGAATTTTCTCTGAAAAACCATCATCTCTGTGATAAATCCAGCAAGCTCAACTTGGTTGGAGATAAACTGAAAATCTGTGCGTTTGGGCAAGAGCAAAGTATGCAAAAGAAAATTTACTCCACTAAAATGGGGCTCTCTCTCTCTCTCTCTCTCTCTCTCTCTCTCTCTCTCTCTCTCTATACTAACCAAAGGCACGGCGGAAAGCATCATGGCAAGCCTGACAGAGGTGGGAGGCATAGTGTTCATCCTTCTCTGCGGCACGCATGATCTCGGGTTGGCTGGCCTTGGGGTACTGTCGCATCCTCAACATTGCTCTTCCTGCTGCTGCGTCGTCGTCTTCTGTGATCTCTGACATTATCGTGGTTGTCGTCTAGAAGGAAAGCCTGGTTTCCATCAAAGTCACAATTGGCTTTGCGCCCCAAAGAGAGAGAGAGAGAGAGAATCGCTGCGATCTCACAACACCTGCACGTACGCTCTGTGGAGACTCGAGAGTCGAGAGGGTTGTAAGCGCATGCGTGTGTGTAGAGAAAGATAGAAGAAGAAAGAGAGAGAGAGAGAGAGAGAGAGAGAGAGATGAGAAAGTACCTTTCTAGCCTAGGCTGAAATACCTCCAAATTTCCAGTCATCACATTGTTGACCTCACGTATGATTGCATCCACCTCGACCTTAGGTAGGACCGTGTCACACTCGGACGCCAAAACAGATTGAAGTGTAATGAACCCTCGAAAGGGGTTCAACAGTTGCTTAGAATCTCTTAATAGTCCAGAAACGTCGCCAGCGCTGCCCACCCCCCGCGCACCCGAGTCTCAAACCCACAACCTCCCCCTGGCAACCCAACACCCTGCATTTCATTGCTACCCTAGCCACTTCGCTTGGTCATGAAGTGAGCTGCCCCTAACAAAAGTTTACTGGGGCATAAAAAGTAAAGTCGAACCCATCAAACAAATCATGAGTGTCGTGAAAATTGTGCCCCATTCTTTTAAGACACGTGGTATATAGTGTTGAGCCTTAATGCAAATGAAAGCACCCAAAGGCACTTCAAGGAGCAATCGTCTGACAACACAAAGAAAATGCACGGATGATTTTCTCCGAAATGATGAGAATTAGGGTCGATTAGAGAGAATCAACTCAATGAACACAACACTCACTGGATTCATTAGAAAGTAGAGGGTTTTTATATGCACAAACAAAGAGGTTTAGCCAATCCTTTTTCATCAAATCTTGAAATTTTATGCAAAAACCCTAAGTCACCATCAAAACCCTAAGTTTTCAACATTGTTGGAATCAGAATCCATTCATGTCGATTCATAGGCCTCGTCGAGAGGATCAACTTTGTGCACAACAAAATAATTTTTGATTTACACTCCACATGACTCTCAAGACATAAAGATTCGCATGGTGGGAATGCACCCTTGTTGATCTCTAAAAAAGGTTAATACCAGTTTTAAAATTGGTCAATACATCAATGGTGATGAATTTTAAAATGAAGATGTTGATGGAAGCAGGAGCCTTGCGTGATGTGCCACCAAGAGAAGCCAGATGTTGGAAAGGTGATGCTCAAGCTCTTGAGGTGCAGTGTAAATGGTCTATAGACGAGGCTTACCACTCGAGTGAGTCACCAAAGCAGCTAAATAGCATTAGATAGATGCAAGAAGGAGCACCCAGACACTTGGCGCTACTGTCAATCTGATGGTCTTATGACAAACCAGTAGACAAGCTCATGGATGAATGGGAAAGATTGCCAACAAGGTCGAGATAACATATGTCTTGGCTTTGCAAGTTACCTAATGTTTGTTGGTTTGGAATTTGTGTGTCAAGCTTATCAAAGAATCTAATACTTACTTTAAATTCAACAAAATTAACGTATGAAAGGAGAGAGTTTTCCTTAAGAGAAACTAAAGGAGGAGAGTATAGATTGTGTCAGGCTCATTTCTTTACACAATTACACATTAAAACACTAAAATCATGCACATAATTCAAAGTAAATACCATAATTAAGATTGACAACTTGATGAGAACCAGATTTGCTTGGAGCCGTCTCCCCTCCAAAATGTCTTTGTATTATAATTCTCTCTCAAAGAGAGGTTTGATTACGACACAACTTGTGCTCTTGCGGAAGGTTCCTTGAACCAAGAGGATGGCGTTCTTCAAGGTTCATGGTATAACCCTCCTTCCCAAGCCCTAAACACCCCAATAGGGAGAAAGAACTACAGGGTAAAAGGTAGATGAGGGTGAAAGAAGTATTTTTCAAGCAAGAGAATTTGTATTCCGTATATGCTTACTCAAGGGCAAGCTATTAGCATAGCTTAGCATGATAGAGTAGTAAAGATGAAGAAGGAGTTGCTTTCACTTGCTTAGATTTGCATCCATAGCCAAGTGCTTGAGCATGATGGTCTCCTCTTGAGCTCCCATGAGAGAGAGAGAGAGAGAGAGAGAGAGCTTGCCTTGGTGTGTGTAAGAGGAGCAAGAGAGCAAAAATACCAATGAGCCCTTGCTTATATGCTCATGCAAATCTACAACTAGTCTTCAATTGGAATGCACCTATTGCAAATGCAAGTTCGGGTCTCAAGATCAATATCTCGCACATGAGACTCCCGAATGATAATGCAATCCTGACAATCTCTCCCAACTTGACCATCTCAATCAAATCTGGCTCAAAACTCCACTCATGGCAATCATCCTAACACCCAGACTCCAATCCTTGGAATCCACCCTCATGTCCATTGCATATCACATGCGTACCAAAAGCATATGTTTGTCCTGGACCTTGTGTGTCAAGGGCAATGTCTAGCTCCAACTCACACGCATCAGCCTCTAGCCTAAGTATATCCATGAATGAATCATGCATATCTAATTTCCAATGCTTGAAGTTTGCACCATCAAACCTCGTATGGAAAAGTGTAAACTTTGACAATGATGTACTTGCCAAATCCATGGTGATAACCTGTGAACAAGGTCAAGCACAAAATGATCAATTGACAATAGCCAAAGCTTGGCTAACTCATACACCAAGCACCGTCAAAATACATCATACATTTAGGCATAAGCTATCTAAGAGAATTATTAGCAAATATGGAGATCAATGTAATGAGACAAGTGAGCAAAACCACTCGAATGATGCCAAAAACCGCTCTATTCTAAGAGCACTATGCGGTAACCAATGAATCTATTATCAACAATCTCCCTCTTAAAGAGATTGTTGCATACATGTCAAATGACATAATTAGGTAAGAAAACACTCTCACAATGATAATCCAAAACACTATGGCAAAGCAACCACTGAGTATCAATTTGCGATTGCAAACCATGCGCATGAACACACAAAATTGCAAAAAAATATGATACAGTTTTGATAGTATTCCAGCTATCTAACCATAATAACCATACATGCCATAAACATGCTCAAAACCATGAGCAAACCATGCGCAAAATCCGCGCTCATGCATATATGAGCTGCCCCAAAGTCTCAACTCTCTGAACTTGGAAAACAATCCTGTAATCCAAAAGACAAAGTGTATCAATCGCACTCTACAAGCAAGGCAATTACTAGCTAGCAAGAACCTGGATGCAAACCAGCCAAAATATGGCACAAATTAATGCTAAAAAATAGTTGAAAATCATCCCACATATGCCATTGCAAAATGAAGAATACCGTCGTGAAAAAGGACACAACATGTGCATCCACATGTAATACAAACAAGCATCAAAGCATGTGCATCCACATGGTAATACAAACAAGCATCAAAGCATGCACCAAACCTGCATCAAATGGGCATCCAAATCAACTGAAAAGTCAACTCACAATTATGCCATAAATGCTTGCAAAACTCTCTGCAACTTTGTGCCCACACTCTCCAAAATGTGCTCAATTATGTCTGGTGTATGACCAACCACGGACCACTACCTTATTCATGTACTTATACAGTGAATAAGGAGCTCCCCGCTTCTTGAAGGCTTGTTCCACCCACACAACACCGTGCACTTCTCTTCTTCCCTCTCTCACACTGCACCGCACGCACATCACTCTTTCACTTTTTAGTCAAATCAAACAATGGCCCTGCTATGAATGATAATTTTTCTAGGAAGCGCCTATAGTATGCACACATTCCTATAAAGCATCTCAATTCATGTAGATTTGTTGGTATAGGCCATCCTTTTATTACCTCCAAATTTTTAGGGTCCATTCAGATTCATGCTTGGAAGGTAATATGACCTAAATATTGAATCAAACTATTAAATATTAACTATTTGTGGTTTCATACTGTTTGATCCAGGCAAAGAAAACTCCTGTGAAGCTTCGATGAGGTATGAAGAGCCTCTCCATCATTTGGTTAAAGTTAGCCGGTGCATTGGTAAGCCCAAAAGGGAGAACCAAGAATTCATATACTACCAAAACTTGTTCAAAATTCCATCTTATGAATGTCTTTAGACACTATCAACCATGTAGCTTATCGAATAGATCTTCTATCCTAGGAACATGAAATCTATTCTTTATGGTTATCCGATAAAGTTCCTGATAGTCCACACACATTCTATAAGTACCATCTTTCTTTTTTACTGGTAGAACCGATGAACAAAATGGAAATGAACTAGGCTTGACCATCCCTCTTTCCACAAGCTTGTTCACTTGCCTCATAATCTCCTATTGTTGAGCCAGTGAGACCTTATAAGGAGGCTTATTAGGAGGTGAACTACCAGGTAGAAGTTCTATGGAATGATCATCTTGTCCCCTTTTGGGGCAGTAGCTCCCTGGGAGTGTCATCTATAAACACATCTTGAAACTCATTTAGGAAACTATTTTAGTTTCATTTTTAACTTCATTAAGAACGCCTACATCTTTCTTAGACTACTTGACAAAAACCATGTAACACGAAAGAGACATTTTCATTATTTTGTCTAAAATTTTGAGTATGAACAAGTGGTGTAGTGTTGTCCGCGCTATTTATATCCAGTGCAACATCCTTGCCTCTAAAAGAAAAGAGGACTTTTCTCTTAGAAATCTTCATAGTGTCAGCCATGCGATCAAATCATGGTGCCCCTAGGATAACATCTTCATGCTTGAGTGGAAAGATTTTTTTTTGTGTGACATAGCTGTGCACATGGAGCCTTAGCTTCCCAAGCAACAAAGTGACTGAGGCCTCTTGTCCTTTGAAAGCTACGTTTGATTATATCACATCTTCCATCTCAAAGTCATGAATTCCTAGCTTAGTAGCTAACTCAATAGAAATGAAGGTGTGGGTAGATCCATGATCAAACAGTATGAAAGCATCATCTCTCTTATTTTTCCCCAAGCATAAGAGGGTGGTGCTCCTTTGCAATAGCCTTCCTCTTTACCATGAAGGCACATTTTTAGGATTTAAGAAGAAACAATAAGCCTTGCATTTCTCAAAGATTTTTTTTAGATGCTCTATGTGTTTGTTTCTCAGGTTAGAATGCACGCCTAAGTCGTCCTTGTAAATTTCTAAGAATTCTCTTAGATACTCTTTAAATGCATGAATTATCAACGTTTGGAAGTGACAGATAAAGACAAGACACAGAAAGAAGAAAAGACTAAAGAAAGCAGTATAAAGACTGAAGAGATCAACAATGTTTTTGTTGAATATTTTGATGGAGATATTTATCTCGCATCTGCCATGGATTTAGCAATTTTGGTTGCCATTGATGACTATGCTGTACAGAATTGGGTTCTTGAGTCAGGTGCATCTTTTTCTTGAAACATGCCTAAGAAACATGACCTCGTTCTCCACACTTGAAACATTTCTTTGCCATTACGCTCAACCTCTTCAATTGAAAGTTTGTTACCTTTGTAGTCTTTTTCCTTTGCCTTTCCTTTATTGTTGTTGTTAGCTTTGGGAGAAATTTTGTGTCACATTGTTCTACCCTTTTTGCTTAGGTGGTTCCATAGCTTCATTGGCCTTGATCCCTTCTTACTCCTTTGTTGGAAACGAATCCTCGAGGCAACCATAGTGTGATGTATGAGTGCTGAGATAGTTTTAGGTCTTTGTGAGTTTGCATACTCACTCATCTCCTCATATAGGCCATCACAAAATTGTTACTTTTGTTCCTCAAAGTCTATCTTTTTGTAGGTAGTGGCTTTTATCCACATACTTTTGAATAGACCCATCTTCAAGCTTCATCATTCCATGAGGACTTTGTCTTTGGCATCACTTGCAAGGGATTGCTTCATAATAGCAATTCTCAGAGCTTTCCATGTTTTAGGAGCTTCACCTTGAGCACATAGGCTGCCCACCATTGATGGGTGGACTTTTGGAAATTCATAGAAACATTTTGGAGCTTTAAAGATTTTGAAAAATCTTCATCTCCAAACGCTGTGTCAAATTGTTGCCTAACACATTGTCAATTGCTCCAAAGGTTCCACCATAGGTAAGGAAAGTGATGTTCTTTCCTCCCTCTTTGAGCTTTTTCAACTTTTATGACCTCTTCCATGCTGCATAGCTCCTCCGTTTACCCCTTCTTTTCTCTCTATTGAGTGGAAATTCACTATCCTTTGTATCAGAAGATGGTGATGAGGAAGAGGAAGAGGAAGAAGAAGGCGAGGATGGTGACCACTTTTTTTGCTTCCTCTTGCTTGGATTTCTTTCTCCCTTCTTCGGATTTGCATGGGAGGAAGTGTTTAATGACTTCCTCTTCTTCTTGGGAGGACTAGGTGGTTGCCGTGCCCGCCGTCTTGTTGGGGTAGCATCACTTTTAGAGGTAGAAGGGATGTCGCTTTCATACCTCTCCCTTGAAAGTTCGAGGCATATTCTTCTCGAATAGATTGCCTTGGAGGCCCTTCGGGCATTTCCTCTTCATTACTCAAAGAGATTCCTCTTTTGGGGTCTCACTAAGAGGCCTAACAACAAGAACTCTCTCTTGTTGGGCATTTGGGAGAACATGAAGCACTTGAATTCGGCTTTGAGCCTCCGCTTGCAAAATAAGGTTTCCCATTGCTTCTTGTAACTTATCAACAAAGTAGTTAACTACTCTACAACTGCTATACCATGAGCCAGATCTAAGTTGCTAATATTAATTACATTCTCTTGATTATGTTGTGCCATGATTAAATTTTCTTGTATGTATATGATAGCTCTTTCCTTGGCACTTCCAAGACTTTGACTACTACTACTCTTATCCTAAAAAAATAAGCACTTGGAGTAACTACACCCATGGTTTAGAATATTGTTAATTGCAAAGAGTAGTGGATTGGGTTTAACAGTGCTAAGCTAGCATCCGTGCCTATCGGGCGGCTAATAGCTCAAAGCCGTAAGGAAGTCCGAAAGACTCCATTGTTAAGACCATAGTTTCGGTTGGTGTCCCTCGTACCCTGTAAACATGCATGCCAACTGAGATAATAAATCCCAGTCCCACTTACCCTATTGCAATGAACAACTCTAACCTTTCATAGATTACTCAAGGACCTCTCTTCTTAGGCAAGAAAAGAAAAACCTCAGCTCTAATACTAATGTCAGAGAATCTAATACTTACTTTATATTCAATGGAATTTTAACATATGAAAGGAGAGAGTTTTCCTTGAGAGAAACTAAAAAGAGGAGACTATAGGTTATGTCCAACTGATTTCTTTACACAATTACACATTAAAACACTAAAATCATGTCCATAATTCAAAGCGAATACGACAATCAAGAGTGAAAACTTGATGAGGACCACATTTGCTTGGAGCTGGTTCCCCCTCCAAAAAGTCGTATTATAATTCGCTCTCAAAGAGAGGTTTGATTACAACACAACTTGTGCTCTTGCAAAGATTTCCTTGAACCAAGAAGATGGTCTTCTTCAAGATTCCATGGTATAACCCTCCTTTCCAAGCCCTAAACACCCTAGTGGGAGAAGTAGGATGTCAACTTGGTTGCTAGCCCTAGATTCCATCCTCCATAAAGAGTCCATTGTAATCATCAACAGGCGAATCCCTATTCAATTATTGGTATCGGAGGCTTGAGTAGACTAGTGCCTTCCAATTATTGGTATCAGAGGCTTGATTAGACTAGTGCCTTCTATTATATAAAGCCCTTAACTAATTGTGGCATTGGTGGATTCACTTTCTAGTCTATGTGTGATTGATTAAATGTGGGCATGTTATTGGGAAACCAATGAGCTTACTACCCTCCTTACTTACATTACCATTAGTAAGTGAAGAAGTGTGTTTGTTACCATATACATGTGGTAGTGATGTGTGTGAACACACGTAGGACTGCCCTGGCTTTTGTTCCCTCACTATGAGGTTTTCCCCCCATGCATTGTATATATGCCCATCAGTATAGGGCTATCTATCTTTCCATTGCACACTAACTAATACACTCTCTGTTGTGTGCCTTGAGCTTCCTACGTATTCTCCAAGCTACGTGTGTTTTCTTGCAACCCTAATTCTAACAATTGTAATAAGAGCAAGTTGTGTCCTCCCGAGCTTAGTTGCCAGAAGCTCCAACACATGTTTGTTGACTTTCTCCAATTTTTGTGAGCTCATTTCGGACTTTGTTTCCACCACAAGCAGTACTGTGCAAGCTATTTTGTCATTTTGTGCAGATTTTTTTCAATGCCGTTTTTTGCATAACAAGTCCCTTATAGTGTTCTTTGTACTATATAACACATGTTGTTCCAGCTTTGTTTCTCCTCTTTTTGGGTAGTTTTTACATCAGGTGCAACATTTACCATGACTGATAGCAACACAAATGTATTCAAGATGTTTGCTGTTGAGGATAGATTGGATGGGGACAACTACACTATGTGGGCTTATATGATGCAACATGTTCTAGTACGAAAGGGCGTTTGAAACATTGTGCAGGGCATTGATGTACGCCCTAGTTCTAAGGATGTAGGCAATGTTGATTATGTTGCAGGTTTCGGTGGCAAGATTGCTGCTATTAGAGTTGTTTTGCCCACGGCTGAGTAAGCTCGTTGGGATGTAAAATATGTGCAGGCTCATGCACTGATTGCGTTGTCTGTGACGCGCACTATTACTCCTCACATTCGTTCAATGAAATCTGCAAAACATGATTGGGATATTCAAGCTGGTCTTTATGCAAGTCGCAAATGAGGAAAAAATTGCATTGCTGCGTAAAGAGCTGGAGGTGAAGATTATGCATGAGTAAGACAATATGGACACTTTCCTTGGTGGTATCAAGGATATCAATGAGCAACTTATTTATGCAGGTGAAATCATTTCTAACAGTTCCCTTATGCAGATTGTTCTTGATGCTTTGCTAGATTCTTACCAGACTTTTGCTAGTACTTGGAGACTTATGACCCTAGGAAATCCAGAAGTTGTTAAGTTTATTCATTACGCACATTGTTGTTGCAAGAGTCACTTTCCAGAAAAAACAGAACTAGACAGCATACAATTGAATAGGCCTTTATTGTTGCTCAAAGAAAAGGTGGTAACAACAATGTAGCCACTTCTCATGGTTCTTCTACGAGACTACAAGTGGTAAATCACATGTTCCTAATTCTTCTACTTGCAGAAATTCGTATGGGAATTCTGTTGAAAAGGGAAAAAAGAAGATGTGTTGCCATTATTGTAAAGCTAATGATCACTTGACCAAGCAGTGTCCTAACTTGAAGGCCAAAGAGGCTAAGAAGAAAGAGGCGAGTTCCACTACAAATGCCGGTTCCACTACAAATGCAGCTATTATTGAGTCTTCTATGAAGGAGACAATGATGTTGATGTTGAAGCAGAATGGGCTTTTTTTAATGGAATTGGCCTATTAACTTGAGAGTAGAGGAAATTAGAGAGAGTACTTTTGTGAAATTACTTTGTGAGCATAGCGGGTGAACATAATTGATAGTAGCAACATAAACATAGCATTTAGTTAACTTGGCATAAACAATACTTTTGCAAGAGAGAGAGTTTAGAGAACATGACAACAGTTAAGGACCAAATTTATATGGAGCCGGTGCTCCCTCCAATAGACATTTGTATTATGATTTCTCCCATCAAGAGAGACTTGTTACAATACAATCTTTGTGTTCCTTGTGACCTAGGTGATGCAATGAAGATGAAAAGATTCATGCATCACGAGCATAACATAAACATTGTGGAAAGCATTAACTATCCCAAGCCTCAGTCCCAAGACCTCAAACACCTTTGAAGGTGGAGAGAGCTAGCAGGGAATGAGGGTAGGGAAGAAAAAGAAGAAACATTTCATAGGAGAAAGAACTAGCTCCTCACTTATCATCACTCTTCTTGCTAGCATACATAATAGCATGGTAATGAAGATGGAGAAGATTGCAAGCTTAAGCATTGAAGCATGGCTCTTGGTTGGATTTGCATTCCATAGCCAAGAGTCTTGGTGTAGGCTCTCAACCTCTCTACTTTCTTGGAGAAGCAGAGGGAGCTCTTGCACTTTGCACTTCACACAATGAGTGTGTGAGTGTGTGTGTGTGTGTGTGTGTGGGGGGGGGGGGGGGGAAGAGAGTATACCCCCCAAGCATGCCCCTAGCTTCCGTGGTCGACCCCCCCTTGCAGATCATGCTTGAAGCTCATTGGACCCCTCCAATTCTAGCCCATCACAAGCAGGAGGTAAATCAAGTAACAAGGGTAGCCTTGGGACAAGTGTCCCCCCTTCCCCTTTGAGAGAGAGGACTTGATAAATGTAAAAACAATTAATTAAATCTTCTAAATTATCATTGGACCCCTTGGCCAACCAATAGGCTTTAGGCACACCATGAGGGCAACATGAGGAGGAACTTGACAAGTGTCCCTTTTGCTTTTTGTACCAAGCTTGCCTTGAGTGAGTGTGTGAGTGTTCTCTCTCATCCCCCCTCTTGTAGGGCTCGTCCCCTCCTTGTAGGGATTAGTGTTGACTTTTGCACACCTCAAGCCACTCAACTTTGGATTTGGTTCCCATCACAAGCTTGGCCCTTAAGCCCCTCAAGCTCCTACCTCAAGTACAACCCTAACATCTCAAGCATGACAAGCACCTCAAGCATCTCAATCATCAAGCACCTCAAGCATCTCAGTCATCAAGCACCTCAAGTACCTCAAGCACCTTAACCTTGGGCCGGGTTCCCACCTCAAGCTCAGCCCTAGCTTACCTAAGGTCAAAGGAATTTTACACTAACTATTGGAGGTCTTCAATGAAGCTAACCCTAAGGTCTTTATGCTCCAGTGGTTAGCCTTGCTCTTTGATAGACCATCTCTCATATGGGCCCCATTACCATTGGCCCCGTGTTGAGATAGATCTATAAGCACATGTCTATATCCTAACCCTTGTTCCCGTTTATTCTCCCACATTAAATGATCAATTTAATATGAGAAAATCATTTGGGTTGGTTAGATATTAGATTTTATGACATTACCTCTCTCTCATGAAATCATAGTCGTCCTCGACTATGAGGTAGAAGAGATAAAGCCTTAGTCATTAGTCAATCTTACTTAGTGGGTAAAGGATCCCTTTTTATCCTACGACATCTTCCAAGATGGATGACCAATCCATTTGGTGCTTGGGAGACATATCTGCCACAAGCATGTCTGCTCTTTAGTCCATTTCATTCTCCCATAGTAGAGTGACAAATTCTACTTGGTGATTGAGAGATGTCTTCATCACAAACATGATTCTAAGCATGCATACTATTTAAATTTGTACAATTAAAAAGGGAACTAGTCTTATAAGACAAAAACATGGGTCATTTATAAGAAATTTGTACATTTGCTTTAATGTAGCATTGTAAGCATTGACAAGGTTCATACTATCCTTAAGCTGTACTCCTTACATCCATCTAGCATCTTCAAAAGGATAATTTTCTTTACTTTAATAAGATACCGTCAGATAATCTTACCATGTCATAGTACCTTGTCTTCATGCCGAAGAATAGATTCGGGTTGTAGCACCTCTTCTTGGTCTTCAACTTTGGAAGGGTCTTCAATAATTGGTTCACTTGGTGGCTCTCCTTTGTAGGGCTTGAGTAGGCTCACATGAAAAGCATTGTGTATGAGCCAATGGTTGGGCAACTTGAGTTGGTAAGACGTCTCATTGATAGGTTTCAAGATTTGGAAAGGACCATAGAATCTTTTTGCTAGCTTAGCATAATACTTTTGATGGCCCGTAGGATTTTTGCCCGTCGTTTACCTTAATTGAGCCTAAGGAAACTTAAGTAGGAACCAATCATTTTCTTTGAACTTTAAGGCCCTTCTGTGCTTGTTAGCAACAGCTTTTTGCCTTTGTTGAGAGATGGATATAGCCTCCTTAATCTTTTGAAAAGATTCTTGTATACTCATCGGTAGCGAAGATGGTCCCATTTACTTTGAGTAGCAAGGGACTTTTAGGTCTTCCCTCAATGATCTCAAAAGGTGTTTGTCTCCTAGAAGTATGTACAGTATTATTGTAGGCATACTCCCAAAGCAAGGGCCAACATTATGTCTTTAAAAAAGTCAGGGTCAGTAGCAGTCATAGACGATAGATCATTGTGAGTAGCTATAGACACCGCATTAACTTTTGGTCGTCGTGAAAGTGCATCAACCACTTGATTGTGCTTACCAACAACGTGAGCAATATGGAAATTAAATTGCGAAAGAAAATTTGCCCACCTCATTTGTTTGTTGGAAAGCATGGTTTGCATCATGGAATACTTGAGACTTTGGTGGTCAGTTCGTAGAATGAATGGAGTCCCTAATAAGTAGTGCTTCCATGTGTCTAAGACATGTAGAGTAGCCAAAAGACCTTTTTCATAAATACCCAAGACTCGTTCATCCATATTGAGTCTTCGACTCTCATATGCTACGGTATGCCCTTCTTGAAGCAAGATTGCTCCAAGGCATTCACCACAAGCATCACATTGGACCTCAAATGGCTTTGAGAGATCTAGAAGCATGAGGATTGGTTGGGAGGTAAGCTTCTCCTTGAGCTTGTCAAAAGCATTTTGCTCCGTAGCAGTCTATACATACTTAACGCTCTTCTTAATTAAGTCATGGAGTGGTCCTGTTATTTGAGAGAATTTTGCTATGAAGCGTCTATAGTATGCACACATACCAATAAAGCTTCTTAGCTCATGTAGATTCCTTAGGTTAGGCCATGCCTTTATTACCTTTAACTTTGACGGATCCATGCAGATACCATCTTGAGAGATAATATGATCTAGGTATTGAATCTCTTGAAGGAAAAATTCGCTATTCTTTTGGTTGAGAGAAAGCTTATTCTCCCTCAATGCTTGAAAAATCACTTGGAGATGTTGCTTATGTTCCTCCAAAGACTTGGAGTAGATGATGATATCATCAACAAACACTCCAGTGAATTTGCGATAAGGTCTAAAATTTTTCTCCATCAGACGATTAAACGTAGCTGGTGCATTAGTCAAGCCAAAAGGCATTACTAGATATTCATAAATATCAAACGTTGTGTGGAACGCGGTCTTTAGATATCTTCATCCACTATCCTTATTTGATGATAGCCACTTTTAAGGTCAATCCTACTGAAGTCTGTAGAGCCTTGTATCTTATCAAACAGATCTTCTACCCGAGGCACAAGAAATCTATTTTTAATAGTGATATGGTTTAGTGCTCGATAGTCCACACATATACGGTATGTACCATCTTTCTTTTGCACTAAAAGGACTGGAGAACAAAAGGGAGAGGAGCTAGGCTTCACCATCCCTTTGTCTACCAATTCATGTACTTGCCTCATGATCTCCTCTTGTTGAGCTTGAGAGACTCGGTAAGGAGGCTTGTTAGGCGGTGAGCTTCTTGGAAGGAGCTCAATTCGATGGTCATCATCCCCTCATTTTGGAGGTAAGTCCATAGGGATATCATCGATGAACACATCTTGGAATCCTTTTAGAAAATTAGACAAGTCTAACTCTTCTTGATTCCTATCATTTACATTTGAAGAAACATTAGGATATTTTAGAGACTCTTTGACAAAAATCATGTACGCAGAAACTGAGCTCTTCATTGATTTATCAAAAGCAGGAGGATTTACAAGTGGAATAGTGAGACCACGCTCACTAACATCTATATACATGTTCTTTCCCCTGTAGGTGAAGTAGATTCTCCTTTCAGGGAACTTCATATTGACAACCATGCGATCAAACCATGGCACCCCTAGGATAGCATCCTCATGTGGGAGAGGAGAGATGAAAAAGTCATTTTTGTCGACATAGTTTTGGACATGAAGCCTCAACTTCCCAATCAAGGGACTAACAGAGGCTTGCTGTCCCTTGAAAGGTGTGTCAGCTGTTACAATATCTTCCATCGCAAAAGCTTGAATACCCAACTTGGTGGCCAACTCTGTTGATATGAAGTTGTGAGTAGAGCCAGGGTCAAACAAGATGAAGGCATCATGCTCTATTACCTTTCACCAAGCATAGGAAAGTGATGATCCTTTGCCATGAGCATCCTCTTTTGGAGCTTCGATGGTGAAAGCCCTGGGAGTCTCATTGCGAGCATTCTACTTGGGGCAAGAACGATAGCCATGTCCTTGCTCCCCACACTTGAAGCACTTATGGTCCTTGCAAAAAGCTTCAAGCTCTTCAGGGGAGAGTTTGTTTTTGCCTTTGTAAACTCCCTTCTCCTTGGACTAATTGTTGTTGTTGTTGTTGGAAGTGCCTTGGGAAGAATTTTGAGCATTGGTTTTCCCCTTTGCATCATTTTTATCTTTGTTTTCCATGGGCTTGGCATTCTGTCTAGCCCCTTGTTAGAAATTGATGCGTGAAGCAACCACGATGTGATGGATTACTTCGATGATAGAACCAAGCCGTTGAGAGTTGACGTATTTGGCCATCTCTTCAGGTAATCCTGCACAAAATTGTTGCTTTTGCTTGGCAAAGTCTATCTTTCGAAAGATAATATCCTTGAGATGTAAATCCCAAAATTTGTCTACATACTTGTGGATAGACTCATGAAAGAGAAGTTTCAAGCTGCGCCATTCGGTGAGCACTTTGTCCTTTGCATCGCTTGCAAGGAATTGCTTCATGATGGAAACTCGTAGCGTTTTCCATGTCTTTGGGGCTTCGTTGTTGCCACAAAGGCTAGCCCACCATTGAAAGTGCATAGCTACATGGTGTAGCTTGGAGGACTCCGTGAAGCCCTTGTTTCCAAAAATTGCATCAAATTGCTGGATGAAGGCCAACACTTTGTCGGTAGCACCAAAAGTGCCATTATAGGTGAGAAAAGAGATACTCTTTCCTCCCTCCTTGAACTTCTTTAGCTTTTGTGACCTTCACCATGCAAGGTATGATTTACGATGTCCTCCCCTATCGTATTCTCTAGGAGAATAGCCATAGATTTCTTTGGAAGAGGAGGAAGGTGAAGAAGAAGGAGAAGAGGGTGACCTCTTTCTTGCCCTTTTCTTCCTTTGTTTCCTCTCTTCCCTTTCGGAGTGATGAGGAGAAGGACTTTGTGTTGATATTTTCCTCTTGGGAGGAGTTGGCGATCGTCTAGACTGCCGTCTTTGTGGAGCCACATCTTCATAGGAACTTAAAGTTTCATTGCTTTCTTGCTCTTTGGATTCCTCCTCTCGTATGGGAGGGAGTATTCTTTCGGGGGTCTCTTCAAGAGGCCTCCTAAGCTCTCTCTCCTCTTGGAGAGGAAGGGAAATCCCATAGGCAGGAAGTTGTTGTGTAACTTCGGCTTGCAAAGCAGGGTTGCCCATAGCTTGCTGCAACCTAGTAATAACGAGATAATTAAAAAACATGGGGGCATCAACATTTAGCACCTTCATGTGCAAAATAAAAGCTGTCAATGTTCATTCTACTCTCTTAGTTATTGTCAGCCACGTTAACAAAATTTATGTACGTACTTAGTGTATGATTTGGCAATTCAAAAACTTAGTTGCCACTCCTCTTAGCCTTTGAAAATTGGCTCTTAGTATCTACACACACTGCTCGAAGTGGTTAATAATCGAGAGTAGTGGAGTAGGTCTAACATAGCAGAGTTGCCGAGGGCTAGATCCTTTCTTATGGTTCAATAATGGTAAAGCCGTAGGCAAGTCTAAAAAGACTCCATTATTAAGTCCAAAGTTCTCGAGGTGTGCACCATATCCCACATAGTGGGCTCAACAAAACCAATAATAGATCCCAGTTCCACTTACCCCAATATAATTTATAGGCTACTTAGGGACCTCTCTTTTTAAGCAAGAAAAAATAAACCAAATGCTGTGATACCAATGTAATGGAATTGGCCTATTAACTTGAGAGTAGCGGAAATTAGAGAGTACTTTTGTGAAATTACTTTGTGAGCATAGCGGGTGAACATAATTGATAGTAGCAACATAAATATAGCATTTAGTTAACTTGGCATGAACAATACTTTTGCAAGAGAGAGAGTTTAGAGAACATGAAAACAGTTGAGGACCAGATTTCTGTGGAGCCGGTCCCCCCTCCAATAGGCATTTGTATTATGATTTCTCTCATTTAGAGATATTTGTTACAATACGATCTTTGTGTTCCTTGTGACCTAGGTGATGCAATGAAGATGGAAAGCTTCATGAATCACGAGCATAACATAAAATTTGTGGAAAGCATTAACTATCCCAAGCCTTAGTCTCAAGACCTCAAACGCCTTCGAAGGTGGAGAGAGCTAGCAGGGAATGATGGTAGGGAAGAGGAAGAAGAAACATTTCATAGGAGAAAGAACTAGTTCCTCACTTATCATCACTCTTCTTGCTAGCATACATAATAGCATAGTAATGAAGATGGAGAAGATTGCAAGCTTAAGCATTGAAGCATGGCTCTTGGTTGGATTTCCATAGCCAAGAGTTTTGGTGTAGGCTCTCAACCTCTCTACTTTCTTGGAGAAGCAGAGGGAGCTCTTGTACTTTGCACTTCACACAATGAGTGTGTGTGTGTGTGTGTGTGGGGGGGGGGGGGGGGGGGGGGGGGGGTATACCTCCCAAGCATGCCCCTAGCTTCCTTGATCGACCCCCCCTTGTAGCTCATGCTTGAAGCTCATTGGACCCCTCCAAGCCTAGCCAATCACAAGCAGGAGGTAAATCAAGTAATAAGGGTAGCCTTGGGACAAGTGTCCCCCTTTCCCCTTTGAGAGAGAGGACTTGATAAATGTAAAAACAATTAATTAAATCTTCTAAATTATCATTGGCCCCCTTGGGTGGCCAACCAATAGGCTTTAGGCACACCATGAGGGCAGCATGAGGAGGAACTTGACAAGTGTCCCTTTTGCTTTCTTTGTACCAAGCTTGCCTTGAGTGAGTGTGTGGGTGTTCTCTCTCATCCCCCCTCTTGTAGGGCTCGCCCCCTCCTTGTAGGGATTAATGTTGACTTTTGCACACCTTAAGCCACTCAACTTTGGAACCGGTTCCCACCACAAGCTTGGCCCTTAAGCCCCTCAAGCTTGGTTCCTACCTCAAGTACAACCCTAGCATCTCAAGCATGATAAGCACGTCAAGCATCTTAATCATCAAGCACCTCAAGTACCTCAAGCACCTTAGTCATCAAGCATGTCAAGCACCTCAAGCACCTTAAGCTTGGACCGGGTTCGCACCTGAAGCTCAGCCCTAGCTTACCTAAGGTCAAATCTTTTACTCTAACTATTGGAGGTCTTCAATGAAGCTAACCCTAAGGTCTTTATGCTCCATTGGTTAGCCTTGCTCTTTGATAGACCATCTCTCATTTGGGCCCATTACCATTGGCCCGGTGTTGAGATAGATCTATTAGCACATGTCTATATCCTAACCCTTGTTCCCACTTATTCTCCCACATTAAATGATCAGTTTAATATGAGAAAATCATTTGGGTTGGTTAGATATTAGATTTTATGACACTTTTGGTGCAGAATGCACTTATGATCCTTCTGTCCATGATGCATGCATGCCAATTGTTGAAGATTCACATGTGTGGTATTTTGAAAGTGGTGCTACAAAGCACATTACCTCACATCGTGATTTATTTACCTTTCTTGAGTCTGTCCCTCATTTAGTCACTTATGCCAACAATGTCTCTTATCCGGTTCACAGAGAGTTGGAAAGATTGTGCTTATTGACTCAAATGGCAGTTCTTTCACACTTGTTGATGCATTGTATGTATCTAGGATCAAGAAGAATCTTTTGTCTGTATCTACACTTGTTAGACTTAGTATGTGGATGACAGATGTACAAGTGACATGATCTCAATTTTGGTGATGAAGTTGTTGCAACTGGCATTTCACTTTGTACGACAAGTGTGGGCAGAATTTTGCAAATGCAGTTGTGGATTCTAAGGCTATTCAGATGCAAAACTTTGGCATGCACGTTTTGGGCATCTGAATTTTGCCAGTTTCCTACATTTGCACAAATCTGATATGGTTGCTTCTTTGCCGCCTCTTGAAGCATCTGTCAAACATGTCTATGAAGGTTGTATTTTGGGTAAGATGCAACATTCAAAGTTTCCAAAGGATGGTTCAGTTAGGGCCACATGCAGGTTGCAGCTTGTGCATGGTGATGTTTGTGGACCCATGGAAACTCCGTTCTTGGGCAATTACCTTTACTTTGTGACTTTCATTGATGATTACTCCAGACATGCATATGTGTACTTAATGAAAAGTCCAAAGTGTTTTTGTGCTTCAAGCAAGTTCTGGCTATGGCTGAAAATGTCTCGAAATGTACTATGGTTCCAATCGAGGGGGGGAGTATATGTCTCATGAATTTAATGCATTTCTGGCTAGCCATGGGATAAAACACCAATGTACAGTGCCGTATACACCTCAACAAAATCGTGTCGCTGAGAAGAAAAACAAGGTTCTTACAGAAATGGCACGATGTATGGTCAAAAGTCAAGCTTTACCACATTTGTTTTGGCTTGAGGCCATAATGTGTGCCACTTATGTACTAAACAGGTGTCCTATGAAATCTTTGCAGTATATGACTCCATATGAATCATGGCATGATAGAAAGCCTTTTATTGAGCACATGCGTGTTTTGAAGGGGATCGGAGAGCACCACAGACGGAGAGTGAGAGAGAGAAGGAGACACACGGCACACAGATATGAGTGGGGAGACTCAAAGAGTGAGCAACCCCCTATACACTTATGCTATGTATAAGGTATACAAGTCAGTGGGCGCCCAGAATCTGGGCGGCCTGGCAAGGCACAGACGCCTATACCCCAACAACCTCCCACTTAAAGGCGATTGTGCCTTTAAGCAAGGGAACATAGTCTAAAGACTACAAAAGGCGAGAGAAAATCGCTCTCAACCGATGCCCACTGGCTGGCTGTGATCGTGTGCATCCGGCTGTCCTGCTCCCGTGTAAGTCCATACACCACCAGACGTACCGCACACGTACTACAAGTATGTACGCAATACCTGCATATCTCCCTCGTGCACTATGCCATCATCAGTCAACAAATGACTGACAACCCCAACTGCAAATGCTCCCAATGCAGCTGCGATATTCGGTCTCAAGATCAGCATCTCATACATGAGACCACCGAATGCCAATGCAATGCTAGCGGGCCTTGCTAGCTCTATGGAGCATGCATCAACAAATATATCCCTGGCAATAGGCACCTCTGACTGACAAGGCGTGTCAGCCACATGCATCTCCTGACTGTCCGCAAAAGACGCATCAACCTATCGTGCAACCTCAAAGCAAACCAGCTGCTCTAGGTGTCCGCTGGAAGACATATCCTGCACAACTATATCCCCATGCTCATTGTCGAGCATAGAAAGGAATGACTGCATAATCGCTGACATCTCAGCCTCCTCTGCAATCATCCACTGTAAACATGACCACTCAATCTGCTATGACTCACTAGAGCTCTCATGCTCTAACTCCTTATGCATAGACTCTTGCACAACGTCCTCCTGTCATGACTCACTAGAGCAAGACCGCTCTACCTGTCTATCCTGCATAGAAGTATCTCGCACAAGTGACTCTCTACTTTGCTCAGTCACTAGCAAAGCATGCATGTCTGACTCTGTCACCTCTCTGTGTGAATGCTCAAGTCGTGCCCCAACTGTGTGCACAACGAGCTCACTACTCTGCACTCCATGCAAAGAATCCTGCAACCCATGAGCAAAAGAGACTGTCCGGGTCTCTCGCTCTTTGCATGGTTGTAACAAGATTGAAACTCGACCATCTCGCACCAGTACTATGTGCAATGGGTACCATGTGCCAACTCTAGCACCTCTCGCAATCACTAGCGAACCCAAATGCAACGCAAAAGATCTCTCAAGCAACGATACCCGACATTCACTATCCCGTATAACTGTCTGACTGAGATCAAATTCCGTCTCAGATCTGGCACATAACGCACATGACACAGGGTATATCTCATACCACTGGGCAAGGACAAACATACGTCTCCTACACCCTCAATGTCATACACAACACCATCAACCATGTGCACACAACCAAGTCTCCCACTAGAAAATGTGCTAAACCACTCACGATGCGACGTGACATCTATGTCCACAATGCCAACATGTCAAGTCTCTATGCCGTTGAGACTTGCGTGTGGGACCAATCTCTCCCATGGACATAGAAGTGGGACTAGACTCCCCTGTAGACATGGATGTCGCATACATAGCATGTAAACTTTGCCATAAAGCATGAGTTGTAGTCTCCCTCGAGACCTGCCAATAAACAGACTCAACCAGATGCAAATGAATCGTAGACATGGCTAACTCATCAAGATCCTGCCAATCATCATTACGCATAGACTTGGGCTTCGCCGATAAACCACGCAAGGGTTTATGCTGTCCCAAATCCGCCAATGCAACAAGCATATGCTCTTTCCAAGTAACAAAATCTGTACCATCAAACTGTGTCAGACCATAACGCTGGAAGTCAAATGAAAAATCAGCCATAATGCTCGCAAAAGAGCAACCAACAATGAGTAGCAAATGTCAACCAAATCATCCCTAAACTGGCTCGAATCGCATCAACAAAAGTATGCATATATGGCTCAAAACCTGATGCAAAATTGCACCAATAACAATGCAAAACTTTGCACAAAATCACAAGTCAATATGACTCGAATCCGGCTACCTAGCTCGTAGCCACACAAGCATACATCACAATATTCACTCTTGTGAGTGTGCCAAGATAACTGTACGCCTGTCAAACCGTGAGCTAATCACCAAGCCCACATTGTGCGGTATCGATGCATACACATGCACAAATCTCCCACCTGCAGAGAACACAGCACGCAAATGCTGAGTGCAACCCGAAATCTCTACCTAGATCGCATAAATGATGCACATAAAACTCCTGGGAAAATTTCTCCAGAGTTTCGACGCACAATGGCTATCAACACAAAAGAACCATTGTCCTGCAAGCTCAATACAATGAGCAATCAATGCACATCAAACTACACTTAACGTACATGCATAAGCTCTGTAAACCTGTGTCCAACACATGCTCACAAAGAGTACCACAGGTGACCATACATGTCATCCACAACCAACCTCTGCACTTGCTCACAAGATCTATTGCTCACCACATAAGTATACATAGAGCATTACCCACTCAAAGACCATGTATGCAAGCCACAACACTGCAGAAGAACCACTCAACTGCAACTGGTAACACATGTGAGAGTACTAGACTCAACCTGTACACCTGGGAGTCAAACCCGATCTTGTAACACCTCATATGTGCCTGCTACCTGCAGTGTGCATGGGTAAGCTGTCTGCAACAAAGAAAACAACAGAGCCCAAAACTGTCCTGGAAAAAAGTCTCTGTGTTTTTAATTTCAGACCCACCTGCACTCTGAATCAGAAAATGATTTCTTCTACAAAGTCGTAGAGATTAAATCCAGCTCCGTTTTGAACCAAAAAGTTTTGGGATCGGAGCTATGTAGCTCAAGTTATGAGCAAAACAGTAGACTGCTGTCAACTACCAAAAACTGAACGACTTTCTTCTGTGCTTCTTTGAGCTCATAGAAAGGCTCAAACTCACTTCCCACCTTGATGCGTGAGCTGAATGCATCAATCTCACAATGCTACCATGTCTATGGAAGCTCCAAGCTCCAAGCTCCAATCTGTCGCCGATGTAGCCGTTGCAAAGCTTGCCGAGAAGAGGGAAAATGTTGTACACAGTGGGCTGATCTATAGAGGAACTGTGGACTGATCTGTGAGCACTAGGAAGCTCCTGAGAGCTCTCCTGCAAGCCTCTGTATGGCTGTCCACAAGCCTCCTCTATTTCTTTGCTAAGATCTATGACCTCTCCGCCATAGCCGACGAGTTCATCGCGAAGCCGTCCAGCTACGCTCTCACACCTGTCGCTCTGATACCAATTGAAGGGGATCGGAGAGCACCACAGACGGAGAGTGAGAGAGAGAAGGAGACACACGGCACACAGATATGAGTGGGGAGACTCAAAGAGTGAGCAGCCCCCTATACACTTATGCTATGTATAAGGTATACAAGTCAGTGGGCGTCCAGACTCTGGGTGGCCGGGCAAGGCACAGGCACCTATACCCCAACATTTTTTTGGTTGTTTGGCATATGCTTTGGTTCCACAAACGCAGTGCAAAAAATTGGATGATAAGGCTGTGTCCTGTCAGTAGGTAGGGTGATCCAAGATGAGGGGAAAGCTAGACTCGATAGTCTACGTTGTGAAGGGCATTGAGAAGAGGTGTGGTTTGACTAAGCTGTCTGCACCGTGATCATCGTGTAGAAGTAGGAAAGCCAGATTGAGTAGTCTGCGCTATGAAGATCCTTTGAGAAGAGGAAAGGCCAAACCAATCTTTCTACACCGTCTTGCCTGTATCTCTTGCCTCCAATCCTTCGGTGTCAACCAAAATAGAATCCATGCCAACAACGCCACCAAACCGCAAGTCAGTGTGGATCTCAATGTGAATGAATTGGGAATGGCCTACTACCCATGCTGAGGGATAAGTCTGCTATAAGGGTACTGGGGGTGAGTGTAAGCATCTCTGAAGGTAGCAATCCAAATGATCAAGAGTGTAGAAGAGCAACTACACTACCATCCAAGCCAAGCTCCGGGTGACTCCAAATGTAGTTGTGTGATGCCTGATCTCCCGCATCTCACGGGTAAACTCTCCAACACAGTCCAAAGCACTAAAGTCCCACTCCAGTCTGTAAATCCAAGCAATGAACCTGTCCAAGAAGAGATCCAAGATCCTCTCCCTAAGTCCATGTAGATGCTCCGTTGTAAGCAAGTGATTGATGTATCGAGGTCAAGTGGCAAGTGTCTGTCCACCAAAGATGGTGGTGTTGTCTCTGGGAATGTCAAAATCGCATATGCCATGAGCATGGCCATATCTCGTGTGAACTCCTCTGATGAGTGCATAGGTGTGTCCATAGCAAACCACAAGTCACCACCCCCTTTGGAGTGCGCAACTGTTGAATGATGGCTGGAATGAATGGATCTCCCAAGGATCGTATGTCCGTAGAGGATCAAGCGCATGTCGAAGATACCGTGTATTGCAACAGTGACCGAGAGACTGCACGGACCACCATTGGTTGGTGTCGTGGCGACAGGACGTAACTTCATCCTTTGTGAAAAACACAAGCAAAGAGGATACTGTCCACTCAAAAACACAACTGCGAGGTGATGAAAATGCTGCTATAATAGAGATTTTAGTGCGTCTATACGCCACTGATCGATACAAGAGCATCATAGAGGTTTAGATGAGGAGGTTCTCGCACTTCTCAGCCATCGAGGGACTGAAAACAGAGAAAAAACATCAAGTAATCATTGCCAAACAAGTGCCGGTTGGGTGTAGATGTTGGAATTAGGGTTACAGAGAAACGCACACAGCTTGGAGAAGATGAAGGAAGATCAAGGCACACAATAGAGAGTGTATTACTTAGTGTGCAATGGAAAGATAGATACCCCCAGAGTGATGGGCGTATAAACTATGCACGGGGGGAAAAACCTCCTAAAGAGGGGAAAAATGCCCCGGCGGTCCTAGTGTGTTCACACACATCACTACCACATGTATATGGTAACAAATCCCCCCTGGAGTGATGCGCTGAACGAGAGCTAGCACATGAGTAAAGGGAAGTGCCATGCCTTGAGGACATGATCAATCCACAAAAGGGAGTAAGCCCAAAGCTTTGCGGAAAGCTTCTCACTTCTCACGAGACAATGCCTTTGTGAAAAGATCTGCAAGGTTGTCCCGTGTTGGCACATAAGCCAAGCTGATCTCTCCTTCTGAGAGCCTCTCCCTAACATAGTGGTAATGCACCTCAATGTGCTTTGTGCGAGCATGAAAAACTGGGTTCCTTGCAATCGCCAATGCACTCTTACTGTGAGTGTAGATAGTGTTGGCAGTGTCCTGTCCAACACCCAAATCAACCATAAGGCATATGAGCAATACACACTCAACCGTAGCTGTGAAGACTGCCCTGTACTCAGCCTCACAACTCGAAGTGGCCACAATAGGTTGATTCTTGCTCAACCATGATATACATGAACTGCCAAGCATGAAACGAAAACCACTTGTGGACACTCGCGTGTCAAAACAACTAGCCCAATCTGAGTCCAAAAAAGCATGTAAGTCTGGCGGCAATGATCTCCCCTTGGGATAAAACAAGCCAAGATGTAAAGTGCCACTAAGGTAGTGAAAAATCCTCTTGACAGCCTACCAATGCTTAGATCCTAGGCTATGCATAAATCTGCTAGCTTGTGAGACTGCAAATTGAATATCTGGCCTCATGTTGCATACATAAATGAGGAAGCCAACAACAATTTGGTAAAGAGTTACATCAGCAGGATCACCAGCATCATAAAGACTCAATTTCAAACCTATTTCCATGGGAGTGGAAATAGGTTGCAATCCTCAAGTCCAAATTTACATAGCAATGTCTCTACGTAACTATTCTGACACAAGGCAATACCACCATCACACTGCTTAAACTGTATACCCAAATAATGATGCAACACTCCCAAATCTTTCATCTTGAAAGTAGCATTCAAATCAGCCTTAAATACAACAATATGTCTCTCATTTGGTCTAGTGATCAATAAATCATCTACATAAAGAACCACAATGAGAAGTACATCGCCCTCACACTTTACATACAATGTGCTTTCTTTCGAATATTACAAAAACCTTGTTTGACCAAATGAGTGTCAGCTTTCTCATACAAAGCACGAGGAGATTGCTTCAACCCATACAAAGCTTTCTTACATCTGCATCAGTAATAGGCTGATCTGTAACATTTTCAAAAACCCCCAAAGGCTGTACATTTGCTTCATTGGAATTTATTTTCGAACTTCCACCATTAAAAAGAGGCAACAAAGTGTCATAAATGTCATGTGAGCTTACATTATTGTCTCTAGTACATGACAGCAAGGGCTGAACAAAATCTTCCACAAACAATACATACTGTGAAATTACAATAAGTTTTTTTTGCGGATGATACAACTTGTAACCTTTTCTTTCAGCACTATAACCAACAAAAATACATTCAATAGCCTTATCATCCAATCTTTTGCGCTGTGTTTGTGGCACCAAAGCATATGCCAAACAACCAAAAACACGCATGTGCTTAATAGAAGGCTTTCTATCATGCCATGCTTCTGGAGTAATAGACTGCAAAGATGTCGTAGGACACCTGTTTAGTACATAAGTGGCACACATGATGGCCTCAAGCCAAAAAGAATGCGGCAAAGCTTGACTTTTGACCATACATCGTGCCATTTCCGTAAGTGACATGTTTTTCCTCTTAGCAACACCATTTTGCTGAGGTGTATAAGGCACTGTACATTGGTGTTTTATCGCACAACTAGCCAGCAATGCATTAAATTCATGAGACATATACTCCCCCCCCTCGATTGGAACGGAGGGTGCCCATAGTACAATTTGAGACATTTTCAGCCATAGCCAGAAATTGTTTGAAGCACAAAAAAACTTCGAGCTTTGCTTTAAGCGGAAATACCCATGCATGCCTGGAGTAATCATCAATGAAAGTAACGAAGTAAAGGGAATTGCCCAAGGATGGAGTTTGCATGGGCCCACAAACATCACTATGCACAAGCTGCAACTTGCATGTGGCCCGAACTGAACCATCCTTTGGAAACTTTGAACGTTACATCTTACCTAAAAGACAGCCTTCACAAACATGTTTGACAGGTGCTTCAAGAGGCGGCAAAGAAGAAACCATATCAAATTTTCACAAACGCAGCAAATTGACAAAATTCAGATGATCAAAACGTGCATGCCAAAGTTTTGTATCTTGCAACCGCATTTGCAAAATTTTGTCCACACTTGTCATACAAAGTGAGCTTATACAGCCCACGACACAAAAGCCTAGATGCAACAATTTCATCACCAAAACTGAGATGATGAACTGTGCATTTGTCATCCACAAATTTGACTACAAGTCTAAGTCTAACAAGTGCAGATACAGACAAAAGATTCTTCTTGATCCTAGGTACATAAAGTGCATCAACAAGTGCGAAAGAATTTCCATTTGCAGCAACAACAAGCACAATCTTTCCAACTATCTGAACCGAATAAGAGGCATTGTTGGCACAAGTGATTGAATTCCCATGAGGGACAGACTCGAGAGAGGTGAACAATTCATGATGTGAGGTAATGTGTTTTGTAGCACCACTGTCAAAACACCACACATGTGAATCTGCGACAATTGACATGCATGCATCATGGACAATAGGATTGTAAGTGCACTCCGCACTAAAAGCCCATTCTGCATCAACATCAGCATCACAGTCTCCTTTCACAAAAGACTCAACAATGGCTGCATTTGTAGTGGAACCAACATTTCCAGTGGAACCACCCTCTTTCTTCTTAGTCTCTTTGGCCTTCAACTTAGGACACTGCTTGATCAAGTGATCATTAGCTTTACAATAATGGCAACGCATCTTCTTTTTGCCCTTATCACTAGAATTGCCAGACGAAGTGCTGCCAGTAGAAGCATTGGGAATAGAATTTTTTCCACTCGCAGCAGAACCATAAGAAGTGGCTGCATTGTTGTTACCACCCTTTCTTTGAGAAGCAATAAAAGCCTGTTCAACTGCACGCTGTCTAGTCTTGTTTTTTCTAGAAAGTGACTCTTGCAACAACAATGTGCATAATGCATCAAACTTGACAACTTTAGGATTTCCTTGGGTCATAAGTCTCCAAGTACTAGCAAAAGTCTGGTAAGAATCTGGTAAGGCATCAAGAACAGTCTACACAAGGGAACCGTTTGAATGACTTCACCTGCAAAAATAAGTTGCTCATTGATATCCTTGACACCAGCAAGGAAAGTGTCCATATCATCTTCCTCATGCATAATCTTTGACTCTAGCTCTTTACGCAACAAAGCAATTTTAGCCTCATTGCAACTTGCGTAAAGACCAACTAAAATATCCCAAGCCTGTTTTGCAGATTTTGCTGACTGAATGTGAGGAACAATGGTGCGCTTCACAGACGACGCAATAAAAATTCTTCACAAAATGAAAAGAGAGAGAGAGAGAGAGAGAGAGAGAGAGAGAGAGAGAGAGAGAGAGAGAGAGAGAGAGAGAGAGAGAGAGAGAGAGAGAGAGAGAGAGAGAGAGAGAGAGAGAGAGAGAGAGAGAGAGAGAGAGAGAACACAAACGCTAGAGATGGTGAAGAGGGGACGACAACCTCCATGACTACCATGAGCAGAAGACTCTCAATACAATCAATATGATGTAAGTGGGTACCCCCAGGGCCCCATAAATAGGTGCCCAAGGGGAGGTAGGGAAATGCTAGATAAAATCCCCCACGACTCAACAAGAAAAATAAAAATATGAGAGCGCTTGGACAAGGTGGGCGGTCGGACAATGTAGTGGGTGGCCAGCCCGGAGACATACTAGCCGTACATGTATGCCGTAGACCTGAGTGAAGCAGCAAAGTGGTGTAAGTCTAACAAAATATGTCACCATTCAAGAAAATAGTAACAATGCCTACTGATGTACATCCAACCAAAATGAGCTGCCAATGCACATAGAAAACACACAGTAGTCATGTGACAAGTGGGAGCAAAAGTCTCTTCATAATCTATGCCCTTTTTATGTGCATAACCCTTTGCAACAAGTCGAGCCTTGTAGTGACCAATCTCACCATTGGGCTTGCATTTCAACTTGTAAACCCACTTTGTACCAATGGCCTTTTTGCCAGGAGGCAAATCACATAAAGTCCATGTGTCATTTTCTATAAGTGCATCATATTCTGATTGCATGGCAGCCATCCAATTTTTTGAATTCTGTGCTTCATCAAAAGATAGAGGTTCCTCAACATCACATAAGCTAGACACAACCAAAGCATAATAATTTGATGCATAAGATGCAGGCGAGAAATTAAACGAATACGACTAGACAAATGTGCATCCAATTTACTGTCATGCAAAGTATGCACCAGCCATTTAGGCATATCTCTAGCCTGCTCATTCTTAGCCCTTTCTTCATCAAGTACATCATGTACATCTGCATCAGTGATAGGTTAATCTGTAACATTTTCATAAACCCCCATAGGCTGAACATTTGCCTCATTGGAATTTACATTCAAACTTCCACCACTGAAAAGAGGCAATAAAGTGTTATAAATGTCATGTGAGCTTACAATACTATCTCTAGTACATGACAGCAAGGGCTGAACAAAATCTTCCACAAACACAACATCCCCTTAGACCAAGATATGCTTTGTTTGCGGATGATAGGACCTGTAACCTTTGCTTTCAACATTATGACTAACAAATACACAATGTATGTTGCAACAGACATCTTCATCATTTGCCTCACACCTTTGGCTTCATGCGGTTTGTTCAACATCAAGTGCTGAGAGGGGGTGTTAGACTTACATTACTCTGCTGCTTCACTCAAGTCTAGGGCATACATGTACGGCTAATATTTCTCCAGGCTAGCCACCCACTGCATTGTCCAGCCGCCCACTTCTGTGCCGGCCCCCCGTTGGGTAGGGGATTGGAGGAAGCTTTTCTTAAAAATAGAACAATTGATTATTTTTTTGAAAAAGCTTCCTCTATGCTCGATTTAGTGGATTGAGTCAAATAAACAAAAAAGCTCTCTTCTTGCTCTTCCTATTCAAGACAACCATAGTGACTAACTGAGCTTATTGAGCTTACAAAGTAGCCAAAAATGTACGAAGCACTCAAGAAACAAAAAACTAGCAAGTTTGCACAAAAATGAAACGATCAAGTTTGACAACAACAAACAAATGTCATCGTTACAAGTATTTGAGAGAAAAAGGAACACATTGATTTAAGCAAAGAATATTCAAAGCATGAGTATACATTGGAAGACCACAAATAACATCGTCTACATAATTTAAGGTATCTTGCAACTAGCCTACTACATGGGATGGGCTAGTGGATCCAGTTCCACAATGTCTAGATGCGGCTCCACAAGAGACGCTGCCTTTAGGAACGCTCAACCTGATCTGCTAGTCTCTTGTCTCGCTCCTGAATCTCTCGCAGTTGATGGGATTGCATCTCTAAAACTTTGTTCAGTCTATTGGAGACATTCTCATTTCTCTCAAATACAATCATCATACGTCCCATCTGGCTACCCATTAAGGCCAATGCGCCACAATCACACCTGTATTAAACAACAACATCGTTCTCATTAGTGCATTGTGCAAGCAATTGCCAAAGGAACCAATGCCCACGCTCCATGCCCCCTACACCACAAATACATGTCAAAGGATTTACCTACACGATAAAAGAAAACTATACATGGAGCCAACAATAGAAGGACCATACCTCGCATTGGAGTCCCATCTTCATCTCGTGTCCAATCATCCTCTTGCAGCCAATCGTACCAAGCATCATCTGATGGAATGTCAATGGCCTCTGAAGGCCAAGACTTCTCTTTTCTCATAGCTAACACCAACAACATGCACACGATTCTACTCTTTGTCTTGCACATAGGTGTCTTACGCACAACCACATTCAAGTGGTCTTCTTGCCAACTAATAGCTGATGCCATATCATGCACCATTCCATAACTATCTGACAGACAAACAACCACAAACACACCTCTGTCATCGGCAGTTGCAAATGCAGGTCGTGCGAGTTGTCCAAAATGGCATGCTTTCATCTTGTTCCAATCAGGTACATCTGTTTCAAACAGCCCATACACAGGCACGTTTGATGGCAAAAATAGAATAGAAGCGTTGATCGATAAATCAGAGGCCAACCCATCACACATTGGCATCAGACACTTCTCTACCACGTGAGGCTTGATAGTGTTCAACAATGTATTTTTCAAGTCCTCTGTCTTGTCCCAGCCAAGATGCAAAATCTGGATACGCTCCCCATCGCCAGCTACAAAACCAAAACAATTACTACGCAAGCATGCTCTTGCATCATACTTAGACGATTAAACATTTACCCAAGATTAGAAAATACCAATAGATGGTATTGTAACAAGGGGAAAGTCTGAGACAAGCAATATTTCAGTCTTGAGACTCGTGGCAAAGTCCACCACCTCCTCTACAAACATCTCACTTCTTTTACCTGAACAACAAGACCACATTAAGAAGCAAAACAATCAAGACTATGATTCTTATGTAAATCAAAAGAATTCACATTTCTCTTTCATTCTAGCCTCACGTTGTGACCCTGAAGAGTGAATGGACTGTTCAATTTGCATAACAAAGCTAAATTGATCAGTAAAATTGAAATGCCACCATATTGACGATGCTCATATGTGAAGAGTTTCAATGGAATAATGATACCTGTGAAGTCGTATCAAATCCCTCTCCACCAGGCAATTGCACACTGGACTCTACTCTGCTATGAACATTTCTGTACCTACACGTGCTCTTTCTTCTCTTTCTCTCACTGTGTCATTGTGTGCTTTTTCCTCACTTGTAGGGGAACATCCCTCATCATATTCCACGAACCAAGGCAGGTCTTGGTATACTCTTCCCTTGAAGTTGCGAGCCAGTTGCAACAGGTTGCACACTTGCTCTGGTTTATTGATCTCAAGCATTTTTTGCAAGCTTGCAACACCTCTTATGTTGAACTTACACTTTCGCAACCATCTAATACAGTTACAGAATCACATGCTCTCAAAAATATGTTTCATTTTTGTCAAACAATAATATGTAGCAATCTAACCTACAAAGGCATCTTTTTCCTGCGTTTGCCACTGCTTTTGCCACTCTGATTGAGTCCCATTTTTCATTATAGCTAGCTTATAAGCGAAGCTCTTTCCTCTATGAGCAAGCTTGGCATCATCGATGAACGAATCAAGGTCCAAACCAAGCATGGATGTCAAATGTATACTACGGATGCTACAATATATGTTCCCTGCTTCTCTTGCAATTGACACCCGAAAACCTCAACCCTCAGCCACTCTCTAAATAGAGGTGATTCTCTTGGTTTGTTAAAACATCTATCATGACATCTGGATTCCACACCAAGCTTGAGAGGTTGACTGTTAAGAGAATTGACAAAAATGCTCACTTGTCTGTGGTATGTCCAAACTCTTAACGTCTGCCTGGTCATTGGAAGCCATTGCACGAAGAATGAATGTTTTCTTCACAGGTAGGAGATCCACACATGCCAACCCATACAGTCTTTCCTATATTAGCCACTTTGGTGGGCTGGTCCACTCAATTGTCCTGCATTGAAGCCAACAAAGAGCAATTCCATATTTTTCAGCACATGAAAGGGTAAAACAATATACCTCCACCAATCTTCTCCTAAAGCTGGATCAACAATGGCCAAGGCATGTTTTGTTATTTTTTTGAGACGGTGCATCTGTTTCAAAGAAAGATTTTTTATAACTGCTTTGAAACTACGAAGGAAGAATTCTATCTTTCTTGGCGATGATCTTTTTCAATGCAAGAGTGTACTTTTCCTGCATGTATTGCATTCTAATTAATCACTTATTGATGCAATATCTGATGCAATCTACTACAAAAAAGCACAGTGGTACTCACAGGATGCAATAGTTGAGACATTAGAGCAACATACACATTATACGATGCTTTTCTCCCTACCCTCTTGGCAATGTCTGCTTGCATCCAGCAAGGCAATTTTTCCATGATTGCCTCCTTCGAAGCAAGACCCATTGGTCGCACCATCCATAATATATCAGTGTAGGATGTTGCAACGTATCCCATCTCATTCAATCTATGTTGGATTGAGAACAATAGATTGACAATAATATTTGTTTTTGAAGACAGGACATGGATCAAAACCTCCTAAAAGTTCTTACTTGTTTATACGCATCATTATGCTCAGCATGTCAGCCTCATTTGAAGTGTCATTGTCACAAGCTCAACACAAACCCTTGGATGCAAATCAATATCTTTCTTGTAGGCCACACCTGCAATCATAGGAAATATTATGTAGCAATTCCCTCAAAACGTGCATTCAAACTAACTACATGGATAACAAAACTTAGCTTGTTTAAGAACTTTCATCCAAGCGACCAATCTATGGTTCCCATCCCACATATATAACACTTTTCCACAAAGGTCACCCCAACATGTATCTTTGATTTCGGCTTCAAACTCTTCATTCACCATTTTCCACAAAGGATCCCATGTTTGCATGATAGCATCATCGACTTCGACGCTAGGATAGCCAGATGCATCGATAGAGCATTTGAAGCATCCCTTACTCATAATACTCCTCCAACAAAAAGGTATCTGCTAGTGGCTGGAGACGCTTGGAATCCCAGCTTATTTATCTTGCTTTTTCTAGTTTAAGCAAACGGCATAGAGGAACCCATGGCAATGGAGTCTCATGCTCTATATGCAATAACCAATTTATGTCCAAAAACTCATTTAGCATAAGTCACCACTTAAGTTCAATACAAAGACTACAATTACCTTCAAATTTTAAAGATGCTTGGACAACATATCCTACCGAACAGTGACATCCTTGTTAATGGGAATCTCCCCCCTGGCATCTGCCCTTGTTGTCATGTACGCCTCCATCTCTTGATCATCGATATCCTCATCCGAGCTGACAAGAAGTCACAAAGAGAAGTTCAGACAGAGTAGAGAGAAAGAGTAATAGACACTGTCAACAAAAATAGAGTTCGATTTCATCAAATGGACCTACATCCTCCTCCTCCTGACTACATCCCTAAATAAGTTGCTTGCCCAAAAGGTGCACATATATAGTTTTTAAACTACTCAATATGAAAGTAGCTACAACTACTTGGTTCTTGGCATGACAAATATCCGGCATAGCAATATCCGACCTAGCAATATTTGCGAGTATCTGACTAAGTATTATCTAACTCAACATAATCTGACTAAGCAACTTCTAACTAAGTAGTATCCCATTCATTGTAATCTGACTAATCTAACTAAGCATCAACTTTACAAAATACGTCAGACGGCACGCCCTGGTGGTGGATTTTGAAGAAATCCAACTCGTTACCCATAGTCCCTTGATCAAGAACATCTTAATGCTAGCCACTAGATAGAGTGCAAAGCAAAGTGCCTAGACTTAATCCAAGATTCACAAATACACCTCCTAGGGCCCGTACATGTGCAATCCCATATCATTGTGCTCCTCTTCACACCCAAATGTGAAATATATGTGCTCCAATATTGACAACATGCCAAGGTAGGCAGCCTCTCAAATAAAAATACATCCAAATCAGCTCATATAAAATAAACTTGTCAAACCAAAATTCAATGAGAAATCCTCTACTCTAAAGATAAAATAGCGGAAAAAATTCCAGCTTGATGAAAAAATTGAACACCCTCTTTGAAATTGTGAATATCCACTGACTTTCTATCAACAAAATATTGCTTTGCAGATTTCTTGCATACTCGCCACATCTAACTGACTTTCCACTGTTTGCTGATCTGATGTACCGTTATCTTTTAGCACTATGGACTTTCTGTCATTCCATTGAAATTTTTCCAAGTCCATATTTTCAAAATCATAGTATTCTCTTGTAAACGACACATTCCATCTAATCTAATTGTCAAGTTCGTTTGAACATTTTACATGTCCGCAAAAACCAACAAAATAAGGTGCTTATGATCCAAAATAATTCTCTAAACTAGTTTAGTTGTAATTCGATCCACAAACAATAAACCCTTGGCATTATGCACTTTGTAACACATTCTTCTTAAAAAAATTAGCAAGTTCAAAATTCACAACACATGAAAATCCAAATTCTGATAATCTACCATCCACAATCTGAGAGTCCATCCTGTAAGAATCCACTTCTACTATCTCATCAATTGTAAAACACACATCTTCCAAAAAAAAATGTTTGGATTTACAACAACTTGTCCCACATCATTTCCATAATGCACATCCATTGAACTTAAACTTTAAATGTCATCATTCTACTTTCAAGCAACATTTCCTACTCCACAAAACCTGTTAAACCTGTTTTGTAGTCCTCAATGACTTGCTCTTGACATTCCTCATGCTCAATTTGATCTATGAAACCTTTATCTGATTTATCCCAATTTAGATTGGAACAACAAGTAACCTGCTTGTTCAAATTCTCTGCAACTAAAACATATTCTTGCTGGATATCCACTTGCGACATCAATTTTTTTGTCCAAATTTTCCCATCATCAAAATCATCATCGATAAACTCCTTTAATGTTCCTTCAATACCTTTTGGCTGCAATTCCTCCTATATGGATCTTTGTGGTGGAGACTCCTCTTGAACTGATATGTTTTCCAAAAATTCCTCCTCAATAAATCTGATTTTAGGAAATTTATCTTGATTTAATTATTTTTCCTTGACTTTGCACACATCCTTCATGGAACCTAAAAACAACTCAATCACATTCTCCTCTCACTATCCACCTCTTCAAGTGGGTTTTGAATAACTTGAACAACATCATTGTTATGTATGACATGCTTCTCCTCACAAATATGGTAACAACATTTCCCATATGCAAATGACATAAGTTTGATCAACTGATCCTCCTCCTTCACTCCACGAGTATACTCTAGTGGTAGGTTAAGGGTATCTAGGGGCTCTTCTAGGCTCTTTTGACTAACCTCCTTTTGCACCTCCTTCTCGTCCATCTTTAATATCCCCACTTGGTGGATTGCAGGCTCCATGCAAATCCGTCCTCTATCATCATCATCACTCAAATTCCCTTCGAACTCATTCTCATATGCATCCCTCAACTTCTCACATGCTTTTTCTAACGTTGTCACCTTCTTTCTACTTCCACATGACCTTCGTCTCTCCCCTTTGTGATCATATAACCATTAATATGCATTAACCATGTCATCCTCAAATTCACCTAACTTCTCTAAAACTTTTTTCATCTTGTTATAGGATGCTGCTTTATTCAATTTGTAGCTAACATTATGAGGTTTTTTGCACAAATCCACCATGCACAACTTTCTACAAGCATCTCTCTTTGAGCACTCAACAACTACACACGAACAATCATCCACCTCATGCTTCTTACTCATGAAAACCTCACATTTCTTCTTCTTCTTTTTACTCCCCCATGATGCTCACTTTAATTAAAACATCAAAACCCTCAAGATTAGTGCACCACACCAATCTAAGACCCATTAAACTCATAAAATGGAGATCCACAAATGTTGTATCGGAATCCAAAAGGTTCATTGGTTGCTTAAACTGATTGGGATATTTTAATTTAGTGATGTATTTGTATGTTTGCAATTTTTTAGTAAAAGATACCGTTCTTGAGTTTGTTTGATTTGAAATATATGATTATCAGCATTAGATTCAATATCAAATTTCTCTGTTTGTTTTGCAAGGAATTGCCCTTCTGTCTCTATGTAATCAACTAGATTTTTTCCAGTCTTGACTTTCCATGGCTACAAGGCTTTTCTCCGACTATTCTGGTCCTCTCCTAATCAAATCATTGGCAAACATTTTGATTCATTGATTACTTCGCAAAGTATTGTTAAATCTGCAGAGCCTGAACCTGCACATCATGAATCTACAACGTCTGAATTTGCAGCACTTAATGAAACCAAATTTGAATTCTAAATCTACAGCAATGCTCCTAATCAACCATGATGGTTGAAACCCATCATCTCTACTGCTCCTGATTCTTTGCGCCTTGGATAGGTTCTTCCACAACATCGTCTCTCATGAAACACAAGCAGATTGCCAAATGTGTTGGGGTTCAACAAGGCAAGGTGAAACTCATAGCATACAATATCGAAAACAGAAAGACAATTGAGAAATGAGCGTCAAACTGAGCAAGAAGTCACACAAAGAAGTTTAGACAGAGTAGACAGAAAGAGTAATGGACAATGCCAACAAAAACAAAGTTTGATTTCATCAAAGGGACTTACATCATCCTCCTTTTGACTACAACACAAAACAACCTGCTTGCCCAAAAGGCACATAGATATAGTTTTTAAACTACTCGACCCGCAAGTAGTTACAACTACTTGGTTCTTGGCATGACAAATATTAGACACAATAATATCCAACATAATAGTATCCCACTCAACAATGTTAATTATTGACTAAGCATTATCTGACACAACATAATCCGACTAAGCAACTTTTGACTAAGCAGTATCCGATCCAGCATAATCTGACTAATCTAGCATAATCTGACTAATCTAACTAAGCATTAGCTTTACAAAATACTTCAGGTTCAACATTTATCTATAGAAATGATGAAATAAATTGAGTTTTACCAAACATAGAGTGAAATTTTTTAAGCAAACAAAATATTAAGTAAGCCATACATTTGTCTCATATTGTCATTGAAGGAATGTTATAAGATGATGACATGAAACCTAATCATCAAGCTTGCTTTGGGGAGAGTAAAGATTGCTAGTACTAACTAAAGTGCATGCTAACATTGAAGAGATTCCCTTGCATAATGACTTATAAGCTATCTCTCTAGAGATAGTAAAGATTGTAATATAGAATCCAATTTTGACTACACCATTGCGTTTGGAATTCCCAAAAACCCTAGAAACGATTGTCCATATGTCTCATTCTGACACCCAAAGATAGGGTTTCATACCAAAAAAAGGTCCCAAAACTGACCGTGCCTGACGTGGGACACTTTCCAACATGGCCTAAAACCATAGAAACAACTATCCATACACAATGGATGGCACACCAACACTGGACCCTTTTGAGCAATTCCCAAATAGAATGGTTGCGTCCAAAATGGCATAAACCCTAGAAACAACTATCCATATGCAATGTCCATCCATTGCGTATGGATAGTTTTTTCTAGGACGTTAGGCCATTTCGAACGCAACCACGTAATCAAAATTGTGAATTTCATTTGGAAACTACCCAAAAGGGTCCCGCATCGGTGTGGGACTCTTTCAGGTAGTTTTAGGACCTTTTGTGGTCCGGAACCTCGGGTTCGAGTGTCAAAATGAGAAATATAGGCAGTTGTTTCTAGTAGTTTTGGGCCTTTTGGACGCAATAGTATAGTCAAAATTCTAACAACTATAACAATTTAGATTGGTCAGAGTATTTTGAAGCTTTTTACTTTATTTTGATGTTAAAATTCTGTCTCTAAACTCATAGTGAGACGTATGGATATTTACTTTTAAGACTTTGGAAAATTTTAAAAATAAAGATATAATCAAAATGATTAAATTTATATCTCTTATATTGGCATGTGTAGAAATATTCAATGAATTACTTTGTGTAAATATAACCATTTTTGGAGGGGTTTAGATCAATTTGAAGTCGAACATCTCTTACTTGCGTGATATTTGAGGCACACGGATGCTTCATTTTAAGTAAAAGTTGTTTGGTTTTAGCTCAGACTTTTGTTTCCTATACGTGTTCTTTTAATAAAACCATGTACACTATCAAGACAGTGTTGTCTATTGGTGTTTGTAATATCATTTTCTTTGTAGAAATCAAGAATAGATAGCTTTTAAAAGTAATTCATCTTTCAACTTTTGTGTGGGCACATTGTAGGAATCTTGTGGTCAATAGCAATCTTGTGTGATGGAATTACTTGTTAACGTTTTTTGTAACAATAACATAGTCTCTCATCTCTCCCGATGTTTTAACCATACTTTGTGTGATAGTCTTTATTTTTTTTATGATGGTACAATATCAAAGTTTTGGTCATCTTCGCTCAAAATTCTACTTTGCTCGCTTTTTTTTGCTCGGGCAATGGGAGTGCTCAAATGGATCAACATAATTATAGAATTTAACGACGCCTTTTTTCTAAAAATGAAAGAAAGATGACCAAGCTTAGATACATGAATGATTGCCACTCAAACAAAACTTTTAATTGCATGAATCTGACATACGCTTTGGCCACATAGTTATTGTACTATTTGTTATCTGTATAAGACGGGTTGTGGAAAATAGTTCAAGCACAATTGTGTTGATGGCACATGTCTTAGAATCAAGAGAATTAGCCAACTGATTGGATGCAAGCAATGAATTGCAACTACTTTGTTGTGTAATAGCTTGTAGTGCTGGTTGTATTCTCATAATAACACCCGAACACATAGTAAGACTCCTTTGGCATATTGTGCCCCATGTATCGTTTACCCTTTTGTGTTTTACTAGCTAGTCATTGAAGAATTCAAAATGTGGCCTTCCTAAAATTATTAGATCTAGCGTTGGCAACAAAATTGTCACCAACAGCTAGCAACTTGGCTAGGGATCCTTCACACCCTTCATATAGAGGATCCAACATGGGAAGCTCTTCATCATTTGATACCACCTCACCTTGCGATAGCTTTGTGTGACACCATTCTGGGTCATCGATCTTTTTTTTACACCTTTAGCACCACTTCATTGCATCACAATAACATGAGAACTCATGAAGCCTGATCTCTGTGGGATCTATAGATGAGAACCCATAGAAATTGTACTTCTCTTGATGGTTCAAGTGAAAACCTATGGCTTCAATCAATATCAACAACCTTGATCTCCCCAAAAAAACCTCTTTGCCCCTATCTTATCTTTCAACCTTGATATGCTATTTCCAAGTCTCTTTAAGAGGAAAAAAAGCGCACCCCTTGCACTTTAAAGGACAACACCATCTGGTTTTACTTGTTCTTGCGACAAGGCCTTCTTTACCATTGCTTCAACACTACCATGTTTCCCTTTCTCGTTTCTAGATCAAAAGAAATTCCAAATCTTTTTTAGCTTTGTTAGCTTGACGTATCTATAACCATATAGAATGTTCAAAATACAATCAACAAGCCACTTTACAAGAGACAATACAAACCTCTTTAAGTAGAATACTCTTACAATAGATACATTTACCTTCCCAAAACGTAGAATAGCTTGTTGCTTTGAGCTGTGATGCAACATCATCTAACCATACCCAATGCCTATGTACATTGGTGCCTTGATCATTCATCCACTTATAGTGAAGCATGAAGCAATGTTGGACAAATAAAGTATGCTATCATTTGAGATGTGTTGCTCATTTCTTTTGTTGTGATGGTAGGTTGGATTTAGCAAGATAGAGCATTGGTTGGTATTCCAATGATGTGATTGTTTGTAACATATGCAAGGCTAACTCTCAAGCTCCTCCAAGCATTGAAGTCTTTGTCGAATCGATGCAAGACATATAGTCAACCATATCCTCAACATCTCTCTCTCTCTCTCTCTCTCTCTCTCTCTCTCCACGCGCGCTCACATGCACACACGCGCGCACACACACACACACACACACACACACACACACACACACACACACACACACACACACACACAAATTATCAAGGAGGAAACAAAGGAGACCTAGAGAACTTCTTTGCATATGAAATCTCAAGAGTAGAGCTATAACTCACTCTCTCTGTCTCTCTTCCTCACACACATATCCACACATATGAGTGGACTTTAACAGTTTGGCAAAAAAGGTAATCTCACAATGCCATTGGATGCATGCATATGATGTACATGCATGCTCCCAGATTTTGAGAGAGCGAGGATCTCTCAAGTAGTATGATGGTTGTGACTGGTCACAACCACCTCTTGCACACATTTCACTCGTGTGGCTTGGGCACCCAAACAACCGAGGACATTTTTTTGAATTTCAATATCTAAGAAGACCCCCTACATTGACTATACTATTTGTCTTCAAGAAGATGACACTATAAACACAAGAAGATTTGGAAATTTTCTCATGTAGGAAAACAGAATCTTTTTCATTGTTTTTCATACAATGCATAACATCACGAGCTTCGCTCGAGAGGCACCACATACCTAGCTAGGTACGATTGGGGGCAAGGGACCGCCGGCCCGATGGGGGGACCACCAGGCCGGCGGTCCCTTGGCCCCAATTGTACCTAGCTAGGTATACGTTGCCTCCCTCACAGAAGCTCATGATATTGAGGCAAGTCGCAATGCGAGAATTATTGTGAGAATTTGTCCAAAACTTCTTGTGATTTTGGGGGGGGGGGGGGGGGGTTAATTGTTATGAGTTACCCCATACGCCCTTTTTTAATTGCACTCAAAAGGGATGCAACTGGAAATATCTTTCTTACCCCCAGGGGCCGGGCCCCTCCAATTGCATGTGTAACTGTGAAGACTCTCCCCAAAAGTGTCCCATCAACATTTCCTAAAATTAACCCCTCCCATGTGGGGAGTACCTTATGCTCAAAGGAGGCGTTCCACAATAAGAGAGCATGCCCATTTCTTGGGAAAGCTGCATGGGTGGATTTTCCCTTAGGTTATGATAGACACCTACCATGACATTGATCTCCTCATTTTTCTCCTCTTGCATAGAGCATGACTTAGAGGGCTCCCCCATAGGCCCTCTAAAGGTGCGATTGGGGGGACCTTGAAAAAAGGTTCACCCATAGGGGTCCTTGCATAGTACTTTTCACAGGAACAATGGTGTACAATACCATTTGTGAGCTCTGAATAGGGTTGGATGACACCATGTCTATGCCACAAACAAGCCCTCTTATTTCCAAGGGCCCTATTTACAGAAGGTGGTTGGAGTGGGCCTATGGGGGAGCACCCTTCAATCTTCAAAATTTCACTCACAATGAATTTTTTTTGAATGCTTTTACTAGCCTAGTACACACTTGTGTTCCTAATTAGTGATTCATATTCAATTCAATTGATTGAAAAGAAAATATACTAAAACTCCTAGTTTTCATTAGCCAAGAAGGGATCATAACGCTATGGCCTTCGCTCCTCAAGCAGATCAGAAAGGAAGGCTTTAAAATATATCATTGTTTCAGTGAGACCAAACAAGAAAAATCTGGTTGGTAATAGGGTTTATAACCACAATCAATGTACCCACAAAATTTCGAAATTCAATGGGTTAAGGAAATCACAATTACCAATGACAACATGCGACAATTCCCTTTCCCCAACCGCTCCTAGCTAGGTGACGAGTGGCAGCAATTATTTTCCCCAACTGCCCCTAGCTAGGTGTACGGTCCCTCCTATGTAGTAGCTCATAATGTTGAGGGATGTAACATGAGCATTTCTCCATTCATTTTCCATTTAGAAGTTCTTCAAATAAAAAGCACCAGCAACAACAGGCTCCATAGATATTCAAAAGAATGTTGAATCATTCAAAGTAGGTCAAGCTCTATACTAAACCTTAAAGACTTGCTGAAAGCAGAATGTGCACCGAGAGAGAGAGAGAGAGAGAGAGAGAGAGAGAGAGAGAGAGAGAGAGAGAGAGAGAGAGAGAGAGAGAGAGTATTGAATGGAACAATTCAAAAATTCTTGGGATTTTAGGGGAGTAGAGATGAAAGAGTTACACATGTATGTCTAAAGAAGAAGCAGACATTTAATTAAAAAATCTACATTCATAGGCAAAGTGAGCCTATTTTAGAGCAACTTGGAGAAGTTTTACAATAGTTTTGATGTTACTGGCGATGGGTGTCCATCATGCACATGCATTAGAGAGAGGAGAGTCCTGTTACCTGCCACCATCACCCAAAAAAAAGAAACAAGAAAAACTTTTGATAAGGTGGAAAGCAGGTGTTGTAAGAGACTCCTACGTGTTATTGATGTCACCCTAATAAATCATGCATGAGATAGCACCTGGTTGAGAGGGTCCCTGGTGTAGGCTTGGATAGTTGTTGCAGGAAGTACAACACTTGGTGAGATAGTATGAAATCCTCTTGCAAAGATCTTTTTGGGAGTCTTGTCCTTATATAGGTTTCTCCAAGTTCTTGGTTCCCTCCAAATAACCTCAGCCGTGCAAAGAAAGAGGGGGGGGGGAGTGGAAGGTCTTATTTAATTGTTTTTTAGGTGAGGGGAGTGGGAGTGGTCAGTTATGGATTCCTTTTCGAATGAGGCTACCACTCTTCTCTTTTTCACCCACGTTTTTTGTAGGGGGTATTTCCTTCCAAGGCCATTTTTGTGGTTTGAGGTATGTTTTGGGAGGGGTGTGTGTTTTAAGGGGGGTTTTCCACCAAGACTTATTTGTATGTCTGTTGAGATCACAGGGAGAGGTTCACCTCCACCCACACTAGAGGTATGATCCCCTGGGGACACTAGGCCCCCTAAGGGGTCCTAGTGCCCTCCAATTTTAAGGTGCTCCACTGATTGAGCATGTGTATGAGGATGCTGTGTAGTTCTGCAAGTGCCCTCTGACCAGTCGCCATAACTTTGCGCGTTCAAAATCGTTGTTACAGAATGCTTGGATGAGATTTTTGATGTCTTTTGCAGCTTCTAATGGGTATGTGTTACAAAAAAGAATGCGTTTTAGTTGGGAGAGAATCACTTTGTGGGCCCAATCTGTAGGTCTATTACTTGACCTTTGGTGGAGATATTTGATAGGTTTGTAGGGTAGGCCATCCTCTTTTTTGGAGAGTATTTTGATTAAATGGTTGTCAGTGATTGTAAGTTGGAGGTTGAGAAATTTGGCTTGGGTGCCAAAATTACTTTCAATGCTTAGGCACTTAGGGTATACTATGTGGTTATTTATGAACTGTAGAGGGTTTTCTGAGTTAATGATGAGGAGGTCGTCAAAGTATCTATAAGGCATGCCAAATTTTGCCAAGATAGATTTTGGGTTAGGTGAGTTAAGGGTTTTCGCAAGGTAATCATATTCAAGAGCATGAAGGTAGAGATTACACCATAGGGAGGAGCATGCTAATCCCATGGGTATGCCATTGGTTTGCCTATATACACAATTTTGATGTTGGATAAACATGTGGTTGATGAGCCATGTGTTAAGTTCAGTCACTTTTGAAGTGAGAACGAGAGGCCTGATTTGTAGGGGCGTGCAAACCATGCTCCTTTGGTACATGCAGAAGGGAGTCTTTTCAATGATATGAATGGTTGGTGTGCAAGAGAGAAAGCCATAGAAAATAGGTGTGTGACGTGGTGAATCAGACCTTGGGATCCGTGGTGGGGGATATTTTCATAACATCTTTTTATATCACCTGAGTACAATGTTTTGCTTCTTTTGTTAGATTAAGGGCACACTCATAAATAGAGTCCACTATCCACCAAGATTGAATATGCAAGTTGTTGAGGTTGAGTTTTTTGGCTCGTTGTTCGAGGTAAGGGATGCATGTCTTGAGGATGCATGCCATAAGCAGAGAAATTTTTGTGAAACAACAGTTAGATCCACATGTAATCCATCAAAATGCCTCTTTGTGGCTTTTGTAGGTTGCTGTAAGAAAGGGTAGAGAGCTGTTTTTGACTTGTAATATAGGGGTGAGAGTGTTGCTTATGTATGATAGTGTGTGGTCGACTCCCATGGTGTATGGCTCGAAGTCTAGTCCTTGCAGCCTTTTGTTGGCCTCCGAGATGATTAGTTGTTTGCAAATCAGGACCGGGTTATTGGCTGCTTTATCAAGACATGTGATGAAATAATGGCTTCTAAGCTTATTGATCTCGGGTTGGAGATCGGGGTATGCTCTGTGTTTCCTTTTTAAAGGGAGGTATTTATTGCAATAACCATAGAGCACTTGGTGCATGCTTTCCCAAGAGAGCCCTAGAGGGCGACTAATAATGTTACTTGAGGTGAGCAAGTCCACGACTTTAATTAATTCAATGATGGCTTCTTTGTTGGAATTAGGGTTGCAGAGAAAAACACACAGCTTGGAGAAGACGAAGGAAGCTCAAGGCACACAATAGAGAGTGTGTTACTGAGTGTGCAATGGAAAGATAGTTAGCCCTAGAGTGATGGGCGTATATACAATGCACGGGGGAAAAAACCTCCTAAAGAGGGAAAAAATGCCCCGGCGGTCCTAGTGTGTTCACACACATCACTACCACATGTATATGGTAACAAATCCCCCCTGGAGTGATGCGGTGAACGAGAGCTGGCACATGAGTAAAGGGAAGTGCCATGCCCTGAGGACATGATCAGTCCACAAAGGGGAGTAAGCCCAAAGCTTTGCGGAAAGCTTCAAGCTTCTCACGAGACAATGCCTTTGTGAAAAGATCTGCAAGGTTGTCCTGTGTTGGCACATAAGCCAAGCTGATCTCTCCTGCTGAGAGCCTCTCCCTGACATAGTGGTAATGCACCTCAATGTGCTTTGTGCGAGCATGAAAAACTGGGTTCCTCGCAACTGCCAATGCGCTCTGACTGTCAGTGTAGATAGTGTTGGCAGTGTCCTGTCCAACACCCAAGTCAGCCATAAGGCGTCTGAGCCATACACACTCAACCGTAGCTGTGAAGACTGCCCTGTACTCAGCCTCACAACTCGAAGTGGCCACAGTAGGTTGATTCTTTCTCAACCATGATATACATGAACTGCCAAGCATGAAACAAAAACCACTTGTGGACACTCGCGTGTCAAAACAACCAGCCCAATCTGAGTCCGAAAAAGCATGTAAGTCTGGCGGCAATGATCCCCCCTTGGGATAAAACAAGCCAAGATGTAAAGTGCCACTAAGGTAGCGGAAAATCCTCTTGACAGCCTGCCAATGCTTAGACCCTGGGCTATGCATAAATCTGCTGACCTGCGAGACTGCAAACTGAATATCTGGCCTCGTGTTGCATACATAAATGAGGCAGCCAACAGCAGTTTGGTAAAGAGTGACATCAACAGGATCGCCAACATCATGTAGACTCAACTTCAAACCTGTTTCCATGGGAGTGGCAATAGGTTTGCAATCCTCAAGTCCAAACTTACATAGCAATGTCTCTATGTAACTTTTCTGACACAAGGCAATACCACCATCACACTGCTTAAACTGTATACCCAAGTAATGATGCAACAGCCCCAAATCTTTCATCTTGAAAGTAGCATTCAAATCAGCCTTAAATTCAGCAATATGTCTCTCATTTGGTCCAGTGATCAGCAAATCATCAACATAAAGAACCACAATGAGAAATACATCATCCTCACGCTTTACATACAATGTGCTTTCTGTTGGACTGTTATGAAAGCCTCGTTTAACCAAATGAGTGTCAGCTTTCTCATACCAAGCACGAGGAGATTGCTTCAACCCATACAAAGCCTTCTTACATTTGCACACTTTGTCCTCTTGTCCTTTTATGACAAAACCGCGAGGCTGCGTTACATAAACTTCCTCAAATATGTCACCATTCAAGAAAGCAGTAACAATGTCTGATTGATGTACATCCCAACCAAAATGAGCTGCCAATGCACATAGAAAACGCACAGTAGTCATACGACAAGTGGGAGAAAAAGTCTCTTCATAATCTATGCCTTTTTGTTGTGCATAACCCTTTGCAACAAGTCAAGCCTTATGGCGATCGATCTCACCATCCGGCTTGCGTTTCAACTTGTAAACCCACTTCGTACCAATGGCCTTTTTGCCAGGAGGCAAATCACATAAAGTCCATGTGTCATTCTCTATAAGTGCATCATATTCTGATTTCATGGCAGCAATCCAATTTTCTGAATTATGTGCTTCATCAAAAGACAGAGGCTCCTCAACATCATGTAAACTAGACACAGCCAAAGCATAACAATCTGATGCATAAGATGCATGGCGAGAGCCTGAACGAGTACGACTAGATAAAGGTGCATCCAATTTACTGTCACGCAAAGTGTGCACCAGTCATTTTGGCATACCTCTAGCCTGCTCATTTTCAGCCCTTTCCTCATCAAGTACATCATGTACATCTGCATCAGTAATAGGCTGTTCTAAAACATTTTCAGAAACCCCCATAGGCTGTACATTTGCCTCATTGGAACTTACATTCGTATTTTCACCACTGAAAAGAGGCAACAAAGTGTCATAAATGTCCTGTGAGCTTACATTACTGTCTCTAGTACATGACAGCAAGGGCTGAACAGAGTCTTCCACAAACACTACATCCCGTGAAACCAGAATACGTTTTGTTTGCGGATGATACAACCTGTAACCTTTGCTTTCAACACTATAACCAACAAAAATACATTTGACAGCCTTATCATCCAATTTTCTGCGCTGCACTTGTGGCACCAAAGCATATGCCAAACAGCCAAAAACACGCATGTGCTCAATAGAAGGTTTTCTCTCATGCCATGCTCCATATGTTGTAATAGACTGCAAAGCTTTCATAGGACACCTGTTAAGTACATAAGTGGCACACATGATGGCCTAAAGCCAAAAAGAATGCGGCAAAGCTTGACTTTTGACCATACATTGTGCCATTTCCGTTAGTGACCTGTTTTTCCTCTCAGCAACACCATTTTGCTGAGGTGTATAAGGCACTGTACATTGGTGTTTTATCCCACGACTAGCCAGAAATGCATTAAATTCATGAGACATATACTCCCCCCCTCGATCGGAACGGAGGGTGCCCATAGTACATTTTGAGACATTTTCAGCCATAGCCAAAAATTGTTTGAAGCACATAAAAACTTCGGACTTCGCTTTAAGCGGAAATACCCATGCATGCCTGGAGTAATCATCAATGAAAGATCACGAAGTATAGGTAATTGCCCAAGGACGGAGTTTGCATGGGCCCACAAACATCACTATGCACAAGCTGCAACCTGCATGTGGCCCTAACTGAACCATCCTTTGGAAACTTAGAACGCTGCATTTTACCCAGAATACAGCCTTCACAAACATGTTTGACAGGTGCTTCAAGAGGCGGCAAAGAAGCAACCATATCAGATTTCTGCAAACGCAGCAAACTATCAAAATTCAGATGACCAAAACGTGCATGCCAAATTTTTGCATCTGAAATAGCCCTTGAATCTGCAACAGCATTTGCAAAATTTTGTCCACACTTGTCATACAAAGTGAGCTTATACAGCCCACGGCACAAAAGCCCAGATGCAACAACACCAAAACTGAGATCATGAACTGTACATCTGTCATCCACAAATTTGACTACAAGTCCAAGTCTAGCAAGTTCGGATACAGACAAGAGATTCTTCTTGATCCCAGGTACATAAAGTGCATCAACAAGTGTGAAGGAACTGCCATTAGCAGCAGTGAGCACAATCTTTCCAACTCCCTGAACTGGATAAGAGGCGTTGTTGGCACAAGTGACTGAATTCCCATGAGGGACAGACTCGAGAGAGGTAAACAATTCACGATGTGAGGTAATGTGCTTTGTAGCACCACTATCGAAATACCACACATGTGAATCTGCAGCAACTGACAAGCATGCATCATGGACAGCAGGATTGTAAGTGCACTCTGCGCTAAAAGCCCATTCTGCATCAACATCAGCATCACAATCTCCTTTCACAGAAGACTCAACAATGGCTGCATTTGTAGTGGAACCAGCATTTGCAGTGGAACCACCCTCTTTCTTCTTAGCCTCTTTGGCCTTCAACTTAGGACACGACTTGATCAAGTGATCATTGGCTTTACAATAATGGCAACGCATCTTTTTTTTGCCCTTATCACCAGAATTGCCAGACGAAGTGCTGCCACCAGAAGCATTAGGAACAGAATTTTTGCCACTCGCAGCAGAACCATAAGAAGTGGCTGCATTACTGTTACCACCCTTTCTTTGAGAAGCAATAAAAGCCTGTTCAACTGCACGCTGCCTAGTCCTGTTTTTTCTAGAAAGTGACTCTTGCAACAGCAATGTGCATAATGCATCAAACTTGACAACTTCAGGATTTCCTTGGGTCATCACTCTCCAAGTACTAGCAAAAGTCTGGTAGGAATCTGGTAAGGCATCAAGAACAGTCTGCACAAGGGAACTGTCCGAAATGACTTCATCTGCAGAAATGAGTTGCTCATTGATATCCTTGACACTAGCAAGGAAAGTGTCCATATCATCTTCCTCATGCATAATCTTCGACTCTAGCTCTTTACGCAGAAAAGCAATTTTAGCCTCATTGCGGCTTGCATAAAGACCTGCTAGAATATCCCAAGCCTGCTTTGCAGATTTTGCTGAACGGATGTGAGGAATAATGGTGCGCTTCACAGACAACGCAATCAATGCATGAGCCTGCGCATCCTTAACATCCCAACAAGCTTGTTCTGCCGTAGGCAAAACAACTCTAATAGCTGCAATCCTTGCAGCAAGACCTGCAACATCCTCAACATCGCCTACATCTTCAGAACCAGGACGTACATCAATGCCCTGCACAATGTTCCAGACACCTTTTGACACAAGAACATGTTGCATCATATAAGCCCACATAGGGTAGTTGTCCCCATCCAACCTGTCCTCAGCAGCAAACATCTTGAACACATCTGTGTTGTTGTTGTCAGCCATGGTAAATGCTGCACCTGATGTGAAAACTGCCCGAAAATAGGAGAAATGGAGCGGGAACAACTTGTGCTATATAGCACAAACCGTAGAAGACTATAAGGCACCTGTTATGCAGAAAACGGCACTGACAAAAAATCTGCACAAAATGACGAAATAGCCTGTGCAGTACTGCCTGTAGTGGAAACGAAGGCCGAAATGAGCCCAAATCAAAATTCTGAGCAGAACAAGCTCTACGAGCTTACCCAAAATATTTGTCGACCTGCGAACGCTCGCCAAAGCTCACTGAAATCGGAGAAAGTGAGCAGGCGTGTGCTGGAGCAGCTGGCGACTAAGCCCGGGAGGACGTGACCTGCTCTGATACCAATTGTTGGAATTAGGGTTGCAGAGAAAAACACACAGCTTGGAGAAGACGAAGGAAGCTCAAGGCACACAATAGAGAGTGTGTTAGTTAGTGTGCAATGGAAAGATAGTTAGCCCTAGAGTGATGGACGTATATACAATGCACGGGGGAAAAAACCTCCTAAAGAGGGAAAAAATTCCCCGGCGGTCCTAGTGTGTTCACACACATCACTACCACATGTATATGGTAACATTCTTCAAGTAGTGGTGGCCTAGAGGGTATGTGTCCCAAACCATACGAGCTTAGTGTGGCAAGCTCTGGGCTAACAAATTTCCTTATGTTTGTAAAGATAAGATGTCCCCAGATCTTGTTAAGTTCGTAGGTAAAGTATGACATGCACAAGTGGACAAAGAATCATGCTTGAAAGAAAACACTTCCCTACCATTACATAGCTGAACTTTTAAAGGGGGGAAAAAAGCCCAACTGAAGAGACATTCATCCCAGGTGGGAGTGGTGGAAATACAAAGTCCAAAAATGAAAAAGCTTAGGAAAGCCTTTAGGTTAGGTATGTCTAGGAGAGGGTTTACAAACAAAATTGGCACAAAAGTGCCTTTGGAGGGAGATTTTTCCTGCAAAAAAGGCGACCATGCTCATCACGGGTAACCTGCAATTTTCAAGAAAACACCTTTTTAGTCATAGAGGAGGGCCTTAGCACTATTAGCACATTGAGTAGTAAATGCAGGGCGGTTGCATGAGTTCTGCACAGAAGGTTGTGCCGAGATAGGGGGTTGTGAGGAGAAGGCTGAGTACGAAGAGAATCCTTGCGGCGTGAGGCAACTGCTAGAAGAGTCGGCCGACAACCCATTGGTCCGCCTAGATAGAGAGGCGGAGGATGTGACAGGGCATTGTGGTGTGTAGGGTTGCCGCCCGTGTCCTCTAATGTGTCGATTAGGTTCTGACCTAGCACGCTTACCACCGCACATGTCTGGCATTCTGCCAGGGTTGATGGCTGCATAGATGAAGCTGCCGACTTTCAAGTTGGGGTCCACAGAGGGGGATTTCTGATCTAACAAGATAGAATATTTGCTAGCATCCTTTAGTTTCTGTCTGTAGAGTAAGTGAATGAGCGTGGCTTTGATTGCCTCTTGCCCTTCCTTCTCGATCCAACTGAGGAAGGAGATGGTGGACCTTTTTAAGCTTGGGCTTGGGAAGAAGATGGGAAGATGGTGCATGACCATCCGGAGTGCATGGTCGAACCATAGCACGTTCCCGTCTTTGCACTCATCTCTCTGACCCACATGCTCACAACCACATTTCAAGAAGAGCCTGTGGACATTCCACACTTGACTAGTATAGTTGGTTTCCCGCCCAATGGTTGAGAATACTCCTTTCACACCAATGGTGCATCCATAGGCCGTTTTGCACCTTGTTGTGTCAAATTTGGACATGGTGAAGGGGGCAGCTATGAGGGAGTTTTCAAAGAGGGTAGAGGTGTTGACTCGAGTACTTGCTGTAAACCAAGCCTTAGGGCTTTCTTGTCCTTCCCGTTGGGTAGTACGAGGAGGAGCCCTTCAGACAAAGGTGCCACAAGGGTGAAATTACCCATTGGCCAAGGCTTATGATGTGCATTAGCTAACAGAAGCTCCAAGAATCGTTCGGGGATGTAGGGGTCAGTGTATGTATCAAAGGGATTTTGAGTAAGACTAGGGAAGGGGCTATTGAGAGTGAAGCTTTTGTTTGCGAGAAATAATTCTTCTTCATCCAGATCTGTGGGGATTAGAGAGCTAGTGGCCTCGGTTGGTGGTGCGAGGGTGATCTCGTCGAAGCCATTGAGCAAGTGGCGTTTCTTTTGCCGTGACAGTGGGTCGTTCCGGAGATTCTTCCCATGTGCTTCCATGAAGTGCCTCATAAGGTTGGGCGAGTGATCCATCCATTCCTTTTGCTCACGCTCGTCATCCTCAGCTATGTCTTTAAGGCTTGTTGCAAGCTCTTTCAGCCTTTGCACTGCTGCCTGCGGGTTCTCCTAAGCCAGAGAATACATTCTGAACCATGCGGGGAGGTCCAATAAGTTGAGGAGGAGCAAATTTGTGTGTGCATTTGTAGCCATAGCTGCACTGTCCAGCCCGGTAAGGGTCACATGATAGGAGGGGTCTTTGATGCAGAGCATGAGTCCCTGCACAATCGAAGGTAGAGCTGGAGTGAGGGGGCCATAACCCAATTGCAAGAGTGCGGGCCCGAGCATGCTTCCATCTGTAGCACATAAGAAGTTATGGTTTTAGTACCATAGTTCTAATACACTCTTGTGGCATAGAATTAGTCCGCCTTTCTTATCAGTGTAAATTAGCAGCCCGTGATAAACGTTCCAAGACACTCTGTGGCATAGAATAAGTCCGGATTTCTTATCAGTGTACATTAGCAGCATGTGATAGACAGTAGAATGCAGACTACACTCCACGACAGTCTAAATTAGTAGCATGTGATAAACAATAGAATGAAGACTATACTCTGTAGCATGAAGAGAAAGTTTTGTGGTGTTAGTATAACACACATTACCATAGCCTTATCATGCTTCATATCCTAGAATAGAGCAGATTTGTAGTGTGAAGTCATAATTTTGTAATATGCAGAGATAGAATGGTGGTGGTACCACAAATTTCTGTACCATGGCTTTATCAAGCCTCGTACCATAATATAGAGTAGGGTTAGCCTTCTGTAGAAGAGAAAGCGAGAGGATATGTAATGCAGGTAGGGGGTTTGAGCAGGCAAAGAAGAGTGTACATGAGATGAAGCTCCTTATCATGCTATATTGTTTGAAAGGTTGCCCCATAGATTAGGGGTACAACACAGAAGGCAGCTCAGATGGATCGAGAGAAATTGTTGGTCAGCGCAACCTTCATGCTCCGCAAGCATGTCACAACGCTCCATGGACGCATAGCATGACGAAGGCAGCTATCCATGCAGCCGGTCCAGACATCCGGGTCATTCCCACATGGTAACGCCTAGCTTGAGATCTAATGCTCATTCCAGGCCGTAGTTCCTTCCTGCATACACTTGCAAAAGCCAATTGAGGGAGGCTGTTAGCCGGTCTACAAGCCATGGCCATGGGTGGGCAACAGGAAACCGCTGAGTGCTGCAGAAAAGAAAGCGTTGTGTGTATGTCTTGCAGGGGAGACCACAAAGCATGGTTTGCCACATGGTAAGGCATGGCATGAAACCTAATGCTCCTTCAAGGCCATAGCAAGCCGGATTTCCTCCGTGCCTAAGGTCGCAAAAGCCAGCTTCACACGCCGTTAAGATTTTTTAGTAGTAGGACCTGTTGGGGTATAAAGCCCAATGTGGTCGCCCAGGTAAGTGGGCGGGCCGCCAGGTATGTACACATATTCTTTTGTTAAAACCTAATCAGAACTCACTATGCTCTACACATTACAGTAGAGCGAGTTCACCATATTGTCGTGCTCTTCTTCTCGCACTCTCTCTCGCGTTGCACTTCCGCTCGTACTCCTTCAACTGGTATCAGAGCTCAGATCGAGGCTCGGGGCAGCACTGCAGGAGGCTAGAGTCACCAGCTCAGATTGGAGTGAAATTCGACAGGCGAAGACATGGCCCCAAATCCTATGGGAGAGCCCGAAAGGCTTGGTGTGCTCAGAATTTCATTCTGAGGTCATCTCGGCCACCGTTCGCCTTCGACAAAGGTCTGCGCAGGCCATTTTCGGCTACGTGGTCTCGGCGGGTACAGATCCGACTCTGCAAATTTGGGGTTTTCGGCCTACGACTGCAGGTGCTGAGGATATCGACACTCCCAGAGTGCTGATTTGTGGTTGTCTACACATCGAAGGACGGCTCACAGTTCTTGGAGGCGTGTCACATACGACATGGGCGCATCTACACACAGACTGTAGGCGACATCCACTAGTTCATCAGGTAGCTTGTGTTTGCTGCTTGATATTCCAGATTTCATCCTGACATTGCAGGTACTTCCACATGGGATGTATTGTCAGAGATGATGTATGTCTGTTGAGGGTTTGCTGGCTGTGAGTCACGCAGCAAACAACCGCCGCAGCGGTTACAGCATATAGTGGGAAATTTGTGGATGTATGACTTTGTGGGAAGTCTATGTACTGTCAGATTTACTGCAGCCTTTGTTGAGGGTCGAGGGAGGTTATATTGAGCTGGGGGATTCTCGAATGTTGAGATCCTTTCGGTGATACAGGTCTTGGAGCGATCCCTCGAGCACCCTTAGATAGGTAGCTAGGATGTATTGACTGTGAGTTAGACAGTTGGGAATGCATCTTTGCTTTACTGCCGTTGAGGCATTGTCGCAGTCTATGCTTACAGGACAGTGACAGGACAGTGAGAGACAGTACAGGTGCAGGACAGGTTTACTTGCAGCTTACAGTGTCAGAGAGACAGTGTTTTTTGAGCTGTTTTTGGTCTGTTTTTGAGTACACCAGAGCCATTTTACAAAGGAGACTCTGCCGAAATTTATGCAGAATCTGAAGCTTTCTTGGTTCATTTGACAGATTGATATTGGTTCAAAGGTCAGTTTACAGGGGAAACTCTGCCGAATTTTTCCCAAGAAAGTAAACCACTGTGAAGCGTAGCTATGGCTGGATCATAGGACACTGCTCTTTACAATATCAAGAAGCTGGATGGAACCAATTTCCCATTGTGGAAGCAGCAGCATTGACACGTGTTGGTACAAAAGAAACAGATAAAACCTATAAAGCTCAAGGGGATAAAACCAGAAGATATGGATGAAGATGAATGGAGCGAAATGGATGAATTGGCACTTTCTACCATTATGCCGACTTTGGCAGAAAGCGTTTACTTCAATGTAACAGACGAGATGTCGGCTTATCAAGCATGGATAAAGCTGAGTGATCTTTATGAGAAGCAGAGTGCAGCTTCACAGGTATACTGGCTTAAGAAGCTTGTTGACTTGAAGATGAAAGAAGGGACACCTATGTCCAATCATCTAAATGAATTCAACACAATCTACAGTCAGTTGTCAGCTCAAGGTGTCAAGTTTGATGAACCTGTTAGAGCTATGTTCCTGTTGATCACATCGCCGGAAAGTTGGGACACTTTTCGCACAGCTTTGAGTAATTCTGCACCTCCAGATGGTTTGAACATAGCAGGTGTAGAAGGAAGTCTGCTTACTGAAGAAACCAATAGAAAGACAATGGACAAAGGCAAAGGAACAGCCTTAGTTGTCAGGGGAAGGACCAAAGAAAAGTACAAAGGTGGAAAGAGGAATCAATCTCGTAGCAAGTCCCGCAGTGCTAAAGGCAAGAGTGACATAGAATGCTACAATTGTGGCAAGAAGGGTCACATGAAAAGAGACTGCAGAGAATGGAAAGCAGAAAAAGGCAAAGAGAAAGCTGAAGACCATGGTGAGAAGAACAAGTCCTCAGTGAAGATTCAAGAAATAAATGTGACAAACACTGTTGCAGAGGATGACAGTCTAGTGTCAGGAGACATCTACTTCTTGAAGAATACAATGGACTCAGCTCTTCTTACAGCATCTGATGGAAATGCACTGAGTGACTGGATTATAAACTCAGGGGCATCACTTCATGTGTCTCCAAACAAGGAGTGGTTTACTTCTTATGTGACCACTAAAGATCATGTTCGGCTAGGCAATGGGCAGACATGTGAGATCTTAGGTGTTGGAGATGTTCAATTGAAGTTTCAGAATGGCTCTTCTTTCACGCTGAAGAATGTGAGACATGTTCCCGCAATTACAAAGAGCTTGATCAGCACAGGTTTACTTGATGATGCTGGCTACGTCACCACTTTTGGAAAGAACATGTGGAAGATATCCAAGGGTTCTATGACAGTAGCACATGGAGTAAAGTCTGGAGGACTTTACATGATTTATGTATCAAATGTCTCTAAAAATGTAATCAATGTAACCGAGCAGCCGAACGTTTCTTTGTGGCATAGCCGGCTAGGACATATGTCCAAGAAGGGAATGGAAGTCTTGTCTCGTTCTGGTTATTTGCCTGGCTTTTCATTTAATGATTTTGAATTCTGTGAACATTGTCTGTATGGTAAACAAACACAGCAGCCACATAAGCATAGAAGCAGTAGAAGAGATACACAGTTGGCACTTGTTCATAGTGATTTGTGTGGACCTATGCCTAACCTATCTCTAGGGGGAGCTTCTTACTTTATGACATTTATAGATGATTACTCGAGGAAAGTATGCGTTTACTTTCTCAAGCACAAGGATGAAGCGTTTAGTGTTTTCAAAACGTTTGTGACACTTGTGGAGAATCAGAGTGGCAAGAAGCTTAAATGCTTACGCACTGACAATGGTGGAGAGTATGTTTCAAAGGCCTTTCACGACTTTTGTGAGTCAAAAGGTATAAAACGTGAACTTACTGCTCCTTACAATCCTCCTCAAAATGGTGTTGCTGAGAGGATGAATAGGACCATACAAGAGAAGGTCAGAAGTATGTTGTCTAATGCACAGCTGCCAAATGGGTTTTGGGCTGAAGCTGTATCAACAGCTGTTCATCTTGTAAATAGATCTCCTAGCAAGGTTTTACAGAAGGATTCAGTGCCAGAGATGGTATGGTCAAGCAAAATGCCCTCATACAAGCATCTCAGAGTCTTTGGCTGTGAGGCATATACTCACATTCCAAAGGAATTAAGGAACAAACTTGAGCCAAAGAGTAGAAAGTGCATCTTTCTAGGCTATGGTAATTCTGGTGAGATGGGGTACAGACTTTGGGATCCCGAATCCAGAAAGGTTGTCCACAGCAATGATGTTCACTTTAATGAATCCAAATATCATTCTAAACCAGAGAGGGTTGAGGAGATTAGAAGAGTTGTCTTCCAAGAAGATGGACCTGCACGTGCAAGACAACATGTCAGGGCTCAAGAGGAGCAAGGACAGGATAGAGTGGAACCACAGGTTGTGGCCGAGCCTGAGCCACCTATTGTGCGTAGATCTGGACGTGTCACGCGACCTCCTGATAGGTTTGTTCCATCTATGAACTATGTCATGACTGATTGCAATGAGCCTTCATGTTACAAGGAAGCAGTGCAAATGAAGGACTCCGGGAATTGGCAATTGGCCATGCAGTCAGAGATGACAGCTCTGCATAAAAACCAGACATGGAAGCTAGTTAAATTACCACAGGGCAAAAAGGCTCTACCCTGTAAATGGGTTTACAGGTATAAGATCACCGCTCATGATAGTCAGCCAAAGTACAAAGCAAGGCTTGTTGCCAAGGGCTTTAAGCAAGAACAAGGCATTGACTTTGATGAAGTCTTCTCTCCGGTGGTCAAGACATATAGTGGGAAATTTGTGGATGTATGACTTTGTGGGAAGTCTATGTACTGTCAGATTTACTGCAGCAGCCAGAAGGGTTTGTTGAGAAAGGCAAGGAAGATTGGGTATGCCAGTTGTTAAAGAGTCTTTATGGCTTAAAACAATCACCGAGGGCATGGTACCATAAATTCCACAAGTTTATGCTTTCTCAAGGCTACAAACGTAGTGAGTTCGATCACTGTCTATATACAAAGAAGGCTAAGGATGGTAGTTGGCTGATCCTTATTTTGTATGTGGATGATATGTTGATTGCTGGCAAGCACTTGGAAGAAATTTCAGCTTTGAAGTCAAAGATGGCAAAATCGTTTGACATGAAAGACATGGGTGAGGCAAGTCATATACTTGGTATGCGCATTGAGAGAGACAGATCAAAGAAGTTGATTTGGTTATCTCAAATAGAGTATATTGACAAGGTTTTGCAACGTTTCAATATGGAGAAGGGAAAGGCACTGAGTGTTCCATTGCCACCATATGTGAAACTTAGCAAACAAGATTGTCCTGTGTCTGAGGAAGAACAGGCTGAAATGGATAAGATTCCATATGCGTCTGCAGTGGGTAGTTTGATGTATGCAATGATTTCTACTCGCCCAGACATTGCATTTACAGTGGGAGTAGTAAGTCTATACATGTCAAACCCAGGCAAGAAACATTGGGAGGCAGTGAAAGGAATATTGAGATACCTGAAAGCTACAAAGAGTATGCGTATATGCTATGGGAGTCAGGAGCTAAGTGTAAAGGGTTTTACAGACTCAGATTATGTAGGTGACTTAGACAACCGAAGGTCTACGTCAGGGTATGTCTTTACATTGGCTGGTGGAGTAGTATCATGGCGTTCTAGATTACAAGATTGTGTTACTCAGTCTACTACAGAGGCTGAATATATTGCAGCATCAGAGACATGCAAAGAATCAATTTGGCTTAATCGACTAGTAACAAACTTGGAATCAAAGAAGAGATGCCTGTGTTATATTGTGATAGTCAAAGTGCTATACAATTGGCTCGCAATCGAGTTTATCACTCAAAGACAAAGCATGTGGATGTGAAGTATCATTTCATCATCATCAGGGAAATGCTCGAGGATAAGCAACTTCAGCTTGTCAAAGTTCACACCACAGAAAATCCTGCTGATCTACTTACAAAAGGACTTCCCTCAGAGAGCTTTGTACATTTTCGCAAGCAGTTAGGTGTAGGGTAGTACATCACTTCTCTACATCTCTTGTATATTAGCTTGTATAGTAGCTTCTCTCACACTTAAAGTACCACATTGGACTTTAAGTGGGAGGTTGTTGGGGTATAAAGCCCAATGTGGTCGCCCAGGTAAGTGGGCGGGCCGCCAGGTATGTACACATATTCTTTTGTTAAAACCTAATAAGAAGTCACTATGCTCTACACATTACAGTAGAGCGAGTTCACCATATCGTCGTGCTCTTGTTCTCGCACTCTCTTTCGCGTCGCACTTCCGCTCGTACTCCTTCAGGCCCGGTGGGGCACAAGGCTCTCTTGAACAAAAGACTAACATGGTGTCAAGGCTAAGTAGCCTAGAGGTACCATGGCAAACCCAAGCGTTCAACGCTCAAAGGGGCTAAGTAAAAAGGTCACGGCCCGAAGGGGCTAAGTCTAAAATTTGAGAATTAAAGGTCATGGTCGGTGGGGCTAAGTTTAAAATCGGAGCGTTTTGAATTGTTTGAGGCTTACAGACGCTAGATAGACTTGCGTAGCCCGAGGGTACGATGCCTAGTAGGCCACGCGAGAGAGAGTAGTAAATGGAACAATTTTAAGGGAGTAAAGATGAAAGAGTTACGCATATATGTCTAAAGAAGAAGCAGAAATTTAATTAAAAATCTACATCCATAGGCAAAGTGAGTCTATTTTAGAGCAACTTGGAGAAGTTTTACAATAGTTTTGATGTTATTGGCGATGGGTGTCCATCATGCACATGCATTTGAGAGAGGAGAGTCTTGTTACCTGCCATTATCACCCAAAAAAAGAAACAAGAAAAAGTTTAGTTCATAAGGTGGAAAACAAGTGTCGTAAGAAACTCCTACGTGTTATTGATGTCACCCTAATAAATCATGCATGAGACAGCACTTGGTTGAGAGGGTCCATGGTGTAAGCTTGGATAGTTGTAGAAAGTACAGCACTTGGTGCGATAGTATGAAATCCTCTTACAAAGATCTTTTTGGGAGTCTTGTCCTTTTATAGGTTTCTCCAAGTTCTTGGTTCCCTCCAAATAACCTCAACCGTGCAAAGAAAAAGGGGAGGGGGAGAGTGGAAGGTCTTATTTAATTGTTTTTTAGGTGAGGGGAATGGGAGTGGTCAATTATGCACTCCTTTTTGAATGAGGCTACCATTCTTCCCTTTTTCACCCACGTTTTTTGTAGGGGCATTTCCTTCCAAGGCCATTTTTGTGGTTTGAACTATGTTTTGGGAGGTGTGTGTTTTAAGGGGGGTTTTCCACCAAGACTTGTTTGTATGTCTGTTGACATCACGAGGGGGGGGGGCGGGGGGGGGGGGGGGAGAGAGAGAGAGAGATTCTATTATTGATCTCGAGGTCAACTATGCCTATGGGATCAGAGATACATGTGAAGTACTATATATGGGGTTGGTAAGTGACTCTCAATGCTCAAGGATCATGGTGATGAGAGTCACAACGGAGAGCCCACACTGTGGCTAGGGAGGAAAGTATCTAGGCCAGAGATAACAGTTAGAGAGAGACAGAGACCAATGTCATACAATCACAGCAAGGGGTTTTAAAAAACCCACTAATTGAAAGAAACAGCATCATTTCATTCAGTGCAATGTACCTTCGTGGAAGGAAGAAGTCCAAGAAGACATGCACAAAGTGTGACTTATTAAGCTAATCAATGATCATGTGTGGTGTTTGCAAATAAGGAAAGGTAAAAAAAGGGGGAAGTACAATGTACTTTCTCACTAGTAGTTCAAACACACAACAATAACATGAACAGACACAAGCACAATCAAATTTCTTTGGTAATGTATGCCTACATGAACCTTGGAAAAGTGCAAATTCACCCTCTATGTGCAAGTTAGTCAGCCCAATACAACCATTAGCTCCATCATGCATCATATTTTGTCGATGTTATGACCCCTACTGTCGTCATCCATGCTCATTAGATGGATGTAGAGCTACACACATAGGCATACAGTAAAAAGTCTGCATACTTAGTTCCTGACAAGGCTCACGCATATAGGCATACATCAACGGAAAGGTATGTGTAACAATGCAGGACAAGGGCAGGGAGTTGTAAGTTAAACACCAGTTCACAAAACATAGAAAAGAGCCTTTAAATGCATCTCTTTTGAAAGCTTCAAGTCATCGACCCTGCAAATTCCAACTGTTAAGTGTTTCTAGTTCCACCTTATTTACAGTAATAGGTAAGCTTATGAATCGTCATCTATCCTCAAACAACTGTAGGACTTTGATGAAAACCTTCCACACTTGCAACCACCTGCAGTACACTTAGTCAGCTTTTGTGCTGTCTTCAAGCCACTTAATATACGATGGATTTCCACCAATGATGGGTAAAGCAATGACCTCCGGTACCCTGCAACAGCATTCAATGTTACCAACGGAAACCGAGCAATCAAATATTAAGTGAACTGAACCCAAACTCTTAAGATGTCTCTCAGCCTTACTCATATTTATGGTTTGCTACAACATGTTGAGTCAATGCTTGCAGAAGAGATTCCCTAGTCTTGATGATCAAAAGCACCTCAGAATCTGTCTCCACCTGTTTGAGCCGGAAAATGTGTTCTTAAAAGATGAGATTGTACAACTCTGCTTGAAAAGCCCATAAGGTTCACGAGTGTACCTTGCCCTCCCATAAATATGTTGATTCAACCCCTGATACACAAAGCAGAACCAGAGTTTAGTGCAGAGTACAATGGGTGTTTCTTATCTTCTTTTTGTCAGAAGTCAACCCATTCAAAAAAATGGAAAAATTCAGGCTGTTACCACTTCAAACTGCACCACATATTTATATACCTACACAAAATCCAATAGTCGTCCACAGCCATCAACTCATTATTCATAATGTTGACCAAATACAACAATCCTCATCAGTGCTGACTAGTGAGCATGACAGCTCATCTCAGAATGATTTGCCGCTTGAGTTCGGATCCATCGACTCTTCTCCAAGAGCCACCCGATCAGCCCCTATGGAATGTGCAGCAGAAGTGATTTATGGTGAATGCTTAGGTTGAGGGCTCAGTGCGTACTCAAGGTTCCTTTTATTTCATGAGAGAGATGTGCAAAGACGAAGAGAGAAAAGAGAGATACTATGAGTGAAGGTTCTATGACTGAAAGAGAAAGAGAAAGGAGACCCAAATTGCCTTCCAAGGCCCCCCCCTCTCTATTGCTAGAGAGGCATTTGCTTTAGATTGCACAAATGCTTATATAATGGATCTAGATGCTAAGATGCTGGGCTGATTTGACTTGAATCTGCAAACTGACAACGAGGCTAGGACTGAAATCTGAAAACGCTGGGTTGATTCTGCTGCCGAAGCTGTCCATGGGCTGATGGCTGAAAAACGTTGAAGATGCTTGAGCTGTGGGTACTTGTACTGCAAGTACTTAATGTCCGGAGAGGTGACCCCTAGGGTCTCCTATATAGGTGCGAAAGTCTGGGTCGAGCAGGCAGCCCATGACTTTTATTATTATTGCTAAAATGTCAATTATTAGAAAGTTAAAAATCCATTGATAAGTGATTCCTATGCAGATATTACCTAGCTTGGTACTAATGGGAGCACTCCTAGCAGACACTGGCGGTGAACATGTGCAATTAGAGGGTATGCAACTATACTAAAGTGCCATAACACTTCCTAGATTGTCCTAAACCCTAGAAATAGGAGTTACATCTTATCCGCATGCATATAAGGTTACACGTGCACGTGACTCGGACGGAGGACGGCCAAATGTCGCCTCATATGGAGTTCTACCAATGGCACTGGAATAGGAGTCGTTCAAATTGCTTGAACTAGCAAGAGATAATGCTCCCAATGAGACTATTGATCATGCACATTCAAGACATCAAGGCTAATTGATTGTAGATCTCACTTTGACCATTGAACTGTGGATGAAATGCAGATGAAAAATTCAACTTAGTGCCAAAATTTTTAAAAAGGGATTGCCAAAAATGTGATGTAAACTTAAAATCTCTATCTAACACAATCGACTTTGAAAAACCACAAAGAAGATAAATAAACGTGCTACATCTTGTGATGTGATTACAACCTCACAAGGAATTATCATGCAGAACTTGTTGAAACGATCAACAATTGTTAAGCACTGTGTATTTCTTAAATGCAAACTAGGTGGAAGATTAGTCATAAAATCCATGGAATTGTCTTGAAATGGACCTTCGAGAATAGGCAATGGCATCAAAAGACCCTACTGCTTAGCCCTAAGGGCTTTTGCTTTTCGACAAATGGAACACTATGTGACATACTTAAAACACATCTTTTCGCATTTTAGGCTCATAAAAGTGTCTTTCTTTTTTTTCAATAGTAGTATTCATGCCTTGGTGCCCACCTATGAGTGCATCATGTGCATCGTGCAATAAGGGTTTGCCTGAGAGAAGGTAACACACAAAGACAATGACGAAAATACAAGAGACTATCACGAATGAGATAGCTGTTGGGCCCTTGGCCAGCAAGAGCCTGCAACCTTACCAAACTTGGAATCTACACACTGATTTTTCATACTGTCAAAAGAAATTCCCTCAATGGAGACTATGGAACTCGACTTAAGAGCCAAGATCCTGTTCTTTGTGACTTAACACATCTGCAACCGGGTCAGCTTTACCAAGAACATATTCAATCAAACCACCAAATTGCTCAAAAATCTGAGACCACATTGCCTGGCGGTCACTCCAACGTGCACTAGGCATAGACTCGAGCCACTTGAGGGCTTTGATGATCAATATGAACAATAAAACCTCTACCATACAACAAATGCTTCCAATGCTTTAGAGAATGAATGAGAGAGAGAAGTTTCTTATCGTACACAGAGTAATTCTTTTATGCATTATTTAACTTCCTATTGAGAAATGCAACAAGATAGCCATGCTGCTGAAGCACAGCTCTAAACGTGACATTGCTCGCATCTGTCCCTACCTCAAAGGGATCATCCCAAGAGGCAAGGATGAGACACTGGAGCCTTAGTCACCGCAACTTTAAGAGCTTCAAAAGTCTCAACGGCTGTCATGTCACTCGAGCAAGAAAACGCGCTGACGGCGGCGAGTCTTAACCCCTTTCAGAACATCATTCATTGGTGCAGCTATGCGTGCAAAATTCTCTATAAATGAACGCACATCATATGTTGTTTTGGCAAATCCCAATTACAAACCTATTCCACTTTTGTGAGGTCGAGCTTGACAAGGTTTGCAGAGATGATATAGCCCAATTAAGTAACCTCAGTGGGAACTTCTTAGCTGCAACATACAACTGACACTTATCTAAACGAGCTAAAACCTTCTCTACAGCCCGTTCATGTTGTTCCCATGATGCAAAAAAATGAGAATGTCATCAAGGAAAATAAACACACATGCCGATCATGTCACCAAAACGACCTACCATGAGACGATTGAAAATACCCACGTTGTCTGTCAATCCAAAAGACATAACAGCATACTCCCATTGCCCTGGCTCGGTCCGGAAGGCAATCTTGTAGATGTGGCCCTTGAATACCCTTACTTGATGGTAGACACTCTTGAAATCGACTTTGCTAAAAAACTTAGTCCCATTGAGTCTGTTGAGGATACACTCAATGCGAGGCATAGGAAATGTCAGGTGCAACGGAATTAAAATGGTTAAGATCTAGTTTACACTTCCATAAATCCTTCAACTTCTTTCCTTGCATTAGTGATTCCTTTTAGCTTAGATGATGGTTCCTTTTATTTTTCCTTGAAGAGAGTGTCACAAAGTGATGACGTGGCGGATAGCAAAAACCCTAATTTCTGCCAGAAACCCTAAAATTCCTGCAAACCCTAATTTCTGCTAGAAACCCTAATTTCCGGAAATCGCAAAGGCTGATTTTATTTATTTTTTTGGAGCGACGCGAATTTTGATGATAAGCAACGCGAATTTTGCTTTTTTTTTATTAAAAAAAAGAGAAAAGACTCTCTAAGAGAGAGAGAGAGAACTGATGCTTTTTATTTTAAAAGCTTTTGGGGCTTTGCTTTTGGGCATCCCTTGTAACCTTTAAATAAGTGGTGAGAATTTCACTTCTCAGAGCATTTGGACGCTGAGTCTGAGAGTGAAACCCTAACCGCTCTCTTGTAATTTGATGATTGATTAATACAAAAAGAAATACCGAAAGGGGCGCCAGTCTTGGGGGCCAATATCTCTAGGCACGGAACTCCGCCGGGCCAGTGCAAATCTATTGTGATCTGTGAATTGTTTTGAAGTGGTTATTTGGTGCTGTCGCGGTTGATTCTTGACTTGGAGTGTCCAAGTCTGTTACACTGGTATCACAGCACGACCGATTTCTCTTCTACGGAAAATCCGATCCCCGAATTTTTTTTCCGCAGCACCTATGGCTTCAGGCAATGATCAGTCGACTCCCTCTGCATCTGGAGATGCGGGCAAGGATCACAATGAAGATTCTGGCAGAGAGTATGGCCCGCCTTGGCCTACTTAGGCGGAGCGGCGAGAGATGGAGCGTCGCCAGTTGATCGGCGATGCAACAAAGATGATGCTAATTTTGCCAAGGACCCGAAGACGGCAAAATATATGAACCAGACCTCTTTGGAAGAGGTACAGATGGAGTGGCAGAGAACCACAACACCACTCCCGAAACCCGCTCTCAAGAAACCTTCTGCCTCCAAGAAAATATACGGAGAAGGAACTAGAGAACGTGGTTGATGCACGGATTGCTCAGCTTTTTGACGCGCAAAAGAAAGCCAAAAAGCACGGCAAAAAGCATTGACTTTCCAGGTTATTTGGGTCGTCAATCGACTTTTGACAAGGCAAAGAAACGGAAGAAGCGTGTTCGATTTGAAGGAGTACCCAGTTCTTCTTCTTCTTCTTCTGACAGTTCTTCTAGCTCCTTGGATTCGAGCGAAGAAGATAGAAAAAGCAAAAAGCGAAGCAAGACACAAAGCTTCGGAAAGGGCAAGAAAAAGGCAAAGAAGGCTACATCTCGCCCAGAGACTGACAGTTCTACTGAGGACTCGTCTACAGACAGCTCAGATTCCGATGACGGAAAGTTTTATGCGAACAAGAAGAATTTTTACAAAGCCAACCAGTATGACTTTCTCGAAGATAAAAGCAAGAAAGTCGGAGAGTTTAAGGAAGGTGGCCACTCGATCAAGTTTGACACTTTTCAGGATACTCAGATGCTTCGAAGGCTTTGTCTTTTATATAGCAGTTTGACATCGCTTTCGCGGAAGGATGCTATTCAGAGCACTCCAAGATTCGGAGAGCTACCTCTTACCTTAAGGGGAATGCTCGTACTTGGTGGTCCACGCTTCTTTTAACGAGAGTGCGCCAGTTAAATGGCTGAAATTTAAGAAGTTTTTTATTTCTTCTTGGTTGACGCAAGAATATGAACGAGATGTACGAGCTGCTTGGAACCATCTTCGGATGACCAAGAAAGATACAATCAATGCTTATTGTGAAAGATTCTGGAGCTCTTTTCTACCCGCCTCTTCATTCAAGAAGATCTCGTTCAGAGAACAGATTGAGCGGTTTACCTTGGGTCTACTACCTACAGAGATCCGAGATCACTGCTTGGAACAGAAGTCAGCTTCTATTCAGGAGTTGATGAGTCATGCGAAGCGGGGCTTTGCCATTCACTATGGCAGTCTGACCTACCCCATAGATGAGGCCATGACACAACGAGCCGAACAAACTTCTGGGAATGAAAGTAGAAAGAAAAAAGAGCAACCAAGAGAAAAATGATGCACGACCCAAGCTTACTCTTGAGGAGAGAGCTCGCTTCATCAGAGAGGGGAAGTGCTTTGGATGCGGGGAACAAGGACATATCTCCGCGAAGTGCCCTAAAAAGGCACAGAAAGAACATAATGATAAAGACGACGACAGGCCTGAGAGTTCGAGAGCAGCTGAGGAATGTGGCAGAAAAGGCAGATAGAAAAGCAGAACTGGTACCACATGGCGTGGAACCTGTACCGAATCTAATGAATGAAAGTACAAACTTTGCCGCTTTTGGGGCAAAGTGAAGGATCAGGAAGCTCTTTTGAAGGAGCCAAGGCCAACTTCTTTTCACTTGGAATTGGCGGCTCGATTTGGAATTACGCTCGACAGACTGACGCCACAGGCAGAGGTAGTTAGACTGGCACCCGGATGGGATGTTGCCATTACACCGAGCATTGGCAAACTTTGTTTGCAATGACAGGGGTGTTCAGGGCACCCGAGTGACGTTCTACTCAGGATCCCTTGGTACCACAAGAACTACGCCGTGGTTGACTACCGGGCCGAGAAAGCGACTTTGATAAATAAAGGGCTTAGAGATTGTACTTGATGAACTTCAGTTTCTTACTCATTCTTTTGGGAGAGAACTGAATGCTGGATAAAGGTTGAATATGTTTTGACCTGATCAAAAGAACGCCAAGATTTTTCTCCACGCTCATGCCGATTGCTTTTCAAAGGGCCTGAAGATCAAACCATTGATCTGATACCTGGAAGCACGCCACCGAATCGGCCACCTTATCGTGTGAGCCGAGTAAAGAATGAAAAGATTATGAACCCAGTGAAAGACCTCTTGAAAAAGGGTCTTGTCCAGCCTAGTACTTCACCGTATTGCTCTCCAATGTTGTTGGTTTTGAAGAAAGACGGATCTTGGAGAATGTGCATCGATTATAGCACTCTCAACGAAATCACCATCAAGAACAGATTTCCGATTCCTAGGATCGATGATATACTCGACAGGTTACAGGGATCCTCGTGCTTTAGCAGGATTGACTTGAAGAGTGGATATCATCAGATCAGGATAGCGCCAGGAGATGTCTACAAGACAGCTTTTCGGACGACTTTTGGGTATTTGAGTTTTTGGTGATGCCTTTTGGCTTAACCAATGCTCCTGCGACATTTAACCGGATGATGGACAGGATTTTTCGAGAGTACAGGCTATTTGTTGGCACTTTCTTTGACGACATCATTGTTTTCTCCATAGTTTTTTTCGTTCGCGTACGGAAGGCCTGCCGTACTGCCGTACGGGTGCGGGTACGGATGAAGTACGGAAGAGGATTTCGTACCAGCAGCGAGCGTGGCAAAAAAGTTTCGGCTGCATTATTTTGGCCGCGTGCTCGTATAGTCTGCAGGCGAAATGTCTCTGCATAGAATATACAGAGATTGCAGAGACACTCACATTGTCACAGAGCGTGTATGAACTTGTGAGGCTTGGACATCAGCCCGCGGCCCGCCCATTCTCTCGAGTCTCCGCCCTCGGGTCGCACTCTCTCTTGCCTCCAACCTCTCCCCCAACACAGCACAGCAGCCAGCTCAGTACTCCAAGTGGCAAGGCTCAAGCTCGTTGCACCATCTTCCAAGTTCCAACTTCCAAGCCGAATTCTTTGCAAGTTTGCAGATGGGCCGAACCAAGCGTCCCGAGTGGCAGTATGTGCAGCAAGTGAAGAGTCTTCCAAAAGGAAAATGGACTTGTAAATGTAATTTTTGTGGGCATTCATGGGACGGTGGTCCTTTGCGTATCCGTGCACATATTTTGGGCATTGCTGGCCATGGTGTGGGAGGCCCATGTGATGAGGCCCCAGCAGATGTTGTAGAGATTGTCACAAGATTGCATGCAGATGCAAGGCCAGAGGGAGAAGACAGAGCTGCTTTTGTAGATGCACTGGTCAATGATTTGGAAGGAGATGCCTCTCAAGCTCAAGGAAGTGCTTCAATGAGTACGCATGCTAAGGGAACAACTAATGTAAGTGGCTCTTCCAAGTCCAATGTGGGGTCCTCAAGCAAAAAGAGGAAGGTTTCTCAAGGGGGTTTGGCGAGTGTATTTGGCTTGCAAACACGGAAGCAAGCAGACCAAGCCTTGCGCAGGTTTTTTATGCTGAGGATGTTCCTACATGGAAAGTAAGGAGCCCTTACTTTTTGCAAATGGTGAAAGCTATTGGGCAAGCAGGTCCTTCGTATGTTCCCCCCTCTTATCATGCTTTGCGCACCACAGAATTGAATGAGGAGGTTAAATGCGTAAAGACTGAGATCATGGGTGTACGCCAGAAATGGAAAAGATATGGATGCTCTATAGTGTGTGATGGATGGTCTGACACTAGGCGCAGGCCTATCATTAACTTTCTTGCATGCTCTATTCATGGGTCATTGTTTTTGAAAGCTGTAGACACATCTGGGGAAACAAAGACATCGGAATTTATTTTTAAGCATCTCAAACAGGTTATCAGAGAGATTGGTCCAGCAAATGTTGTGCAGGTATGCATGGACAATGCAACCAATTGTGTTGGTGCTGGGGAGATGATTGAAAGGGAGTGGAAACACATTTTTTTTACCAGATGTGCTTGCCATTGCTTGGACCTTTTGTTTGAGGACATTGGACAGATTGGTTGGGTTGGAAAAGATTGTCTTGCTTGGACCTTTTGTTTGAGGACATTGGACAGATTGGTTGGGTTTGAGGATGCAACAAAGATTGTCACATTTGTGACAAGAAAATCTACTGTGTTGGCATTGTTTCGGCAACTTAGCAAGAAGGACTTGGTCAAGCCGTCAGCCACTCGATTTGCGTACTACTTTATTATGTTGGCCAATTTGTGGATGAGAGATGCATGCAAGGTATGCGCAACGAGGTCTCGAACATTGTGTTTAATGCATCCTTTTGGCAAGAGGCAAGGCTGATTTTGAAAATGTGTGCTCCGATTTTAAAAATTCTCCGTTTGGCTGATAGGGAAGGAGCCACCATGGGGCTTATGTACGAGCTTACGGATCGCATGGTAGAGCAAATTGAAACCATGCAAGGCATTGATGCTGCAAGGATGAGAGAGATTAGGGATCTATGCATTCAAAGATGGAATATGTTGCACACACCGTTACATGCTGTTGGATACATGTTGCATCCCATATGGTGAGGAAGAGGGCAAGAAAGTGATGGAGAGGTGCATGAAGGATGGATGACATTCTTGGACAGGTACCCCAAGGGTGATTTGACCTTGCAAGGCACCCTAATTGATGAGTTTGACATTTATAAAGCTGAAAGCAAGTCATTTGCTCATCCAATTGCAAAAGATGCATTGAGGATGCAAGAGGGAGTGAAATGGTGGGAAACTTTTGGGGTTTGCACACCTGCTTTGCAAGCTCTTGCTTTGAGAGTGCTTTCGCAAGGGACATGTGCCTCTCCATGTGAGAGAAATTGGAGCACCTTCTCTCTCATTCATACCAAGAGAAGAAATAGGCTACTCCCATCTCATACAGAGAAGCTTGTGTACATACACACGAACTTGAGGCTCATATCCAAAATCAAAGAGCGCGGCTATGAGAGAATGGAGGTCACATTGGAAATGCTCAATAAGGAAAAAGATGAGGACCGCTTGCTTGCCTTGCAAGAGATTCAGGAGGCCATTGCAAAGAGTACTACAGATGCGATAGAGCCTATTCCCATTGATGGGACCAGCCATATTGGAGCATCATGCTCAGTTGGTGGTGATGAGGATGAGGATGAGGACGAGGACAAGGACGAGGAGGAGGATGCTGCTGCTTATGACGATGAGGACGTGAGCTATGGTGAGAGTTAGAGCTCACTGTGCCTGGCCGCCTGCTTATGGAGTCTAGACCATGGTTTTTGACATTTACTTATGCGGCATGCCGTTACCCGTATGGTGTTTTGTTCACTGTTGACTCTAGAGTCTACAGTTTAGATTCTAGCCTCTAGTCTCGCCTCCCTACTTATGTTTTGGATTCAGCCTTCAGGAGACTACACTCTTGATTCCTGAATGTTTTTGGCTTGCTTCTATTGTCCTGACTCTTGACTCCTTTCTGTTTGGAGGTTACTTTATCAATCATTACTTAGAGGTCTGAGGCACCATCTTGATTCTCTCCAGTCTCGACTCTCCAGAGTCCTCACTCCACTTTTAATTTCTAAAGTTTCTATGGTTTTAAGTTTTAACTTTTGTCTGTCTATAAACTTATAAAGTTTTAAACATGGTGGTGCAGTAAGTATTTCTACAATTACTATGTAGCATCCTAAGACTGACGTGTGGAATTTTGGGTGGTCTCATCCGTACTTATTCCGTACTTCCGTACCCGTGTGCGTCCGACAAGTGATTGACGTATGGAAAAACTATGGTTTTCTCCAAGAATGAGGCAGAACACAGAGATCATTTGCTTCAAGTCTTTCACGCATTACGAGATCACACATTAGTGATTAATGCAAAGAAAAGTGAATTTTTCCTACCAAAGATACACTTTTTGGGACACATTGTGTCAGCAGCAGGAGTGCAAATGGACCCGGCCAAGATAGAGACTATTCGAATGTCCATGAAGTTTCTTAGGACTGTGTTCGTACTACAGGCGGTTCATACGAAAGTTTGCAGAGGTTGCTTCCCCTTTGCATACCTTGACACAGAAAGGAGTACCTTTTTCATGGGGACCCACAGAGGTGACTGCCTTTTGGACATTGAAAGAGAAATTGACTACGGGACCTATTTTGACTTTGCCGGACTTGCAGAAGTCATTTGAAGTATATTGTGATGCTTGTGGTTGTAGTCTGGGTGCGGTCTTGATGCAAGAAGGCCATGTCATAGCTTACGAGAGCTGTTTGTTCTCTAGGCCGGAGATGACAGCACAGATCTATGAGAAGAGCTTTTGGCGGTTATCCATGCTCTTACTCAGTGGCGGCATTACTTACTCGGAGCGGATTTTACTGTCTTTACAGACCATCGGAGTTTGCACTACTTCTTGTCACAGAAGCAGCTTTCGGAAAAGCAGATGCGGTGGGCGAACATCTTGTCACAGTTCCACTTCCAGATTGTCTATGTGCAGGGACAGAAGAATGTGGTGGCAGATGCTTTGTCTCAGAAACCGTTGGTTTTGGCTGTTTCCGCGATACATCATAGGAGCTTTGAGGATATGGTCGATCAGTATGCCACAGATACAAATTTTGCAGATATTTTCACACGGATACAGGATGGGGAGACAGTAGCTGGATACTCCCTTCGGGAAGGCTACTTGATGAAAAAGACTATGTTGTGCGTTACATAGCCGTTGAGGGATAAGGTTATGACTGAATGCCACTATCCACCTTTTACGGGTCACCGCGGCATTGCTACCACCATGAAGGGGGTAGAGAGATACTTCTTTGGGCCGAGACTCAAAAAGGATGTGAAAGAGTTTGTGCGCAGTTGCTTGGTATGCCAGAAGGTCAAGTTTGACAGGCATAAGGCACAGGGATTGTTACAGCCTTTACCCATACCCACCCACCCCCGGGAAAGTATTGCAATGGATTTCATTTTTGATCTCCCAAGAACACAGAATGATCACGATGATTTTCCGATTACATGGCACGTCTGAGACGATTGTCTCCGACAGAGACCCCAGATTTATGAGTTTGTTTTGGAAGGCAATTTGGGAGAACATTGGCACGTGGTTGCAGTTCTCGTCATTGTTCCACTTGCAGACTGACCGGCAATCTGAGATTGCAAATTCAGTGATTTTAGATTTATTGAAGTCTTGTATCTCGGATCAGAAGACTCAATGGGAAAAGAACTTACCTTTGGTGGAATTTGCCTACAATAACACGATACACTCTTCGACGGGGAAGACGCCATGTGAGATTGTTGAAAGTGCTGCGAAGGTTCCATCCTTCTTGAGCACGAAAGATTAGATATTTGAAGCGGATGAATATTCGCGAGATTTGGATACGGCTTTTGCCAAGGTTCGCGAGACTTTGCAGAGTCTCAAGAACGACAGAAAAAGGCAGCGGATCGCCATCGTCGCGACTTGAAATTGAAGGAGGATGATTGGGTGCTCTTACGTTTTGAGAAGGCACGCCTAAGAAATAAAAAGGGAAAGGAGAGGCTTTTTCCAAAGCTTAGTATGCGATACTACAAACCTTTCCATATTACTGAAAAGATAAATGATATCTCCTTCCGATTGAAACTGCCAGATACTTGGAGGATTCACAATGCATTGCATGTGAGTCTCTTGAAACCTGTCAAGGGTGATGTGCCTGATGATGAGGAGCTTGATGAGCAACCCGAAGTGGAAGAAAACGAGGAGATCCTTGTTCCTGAACAGATTTTGGCACATAATGATACGAAGAAAGGTAAAGTCTGAAGGCGGTTCTTGGTTTAGTTAAAGAAATTTCCTGCATTTGATGCGAAGTGGATGGAGGAGGAGGACCTAGCAGATACTCCTCGGATTGTGAAACTTTACCTCGATGTTTTGGTTTAGCATAGTCTACTCCAAACGGAACCCAGAAATTCAGCTTGGCCGAAGATCTGGTGCAGTGGGATGCACAAGAGGGGAGTTACTCCGCTCCTTTGTCAATAGATGCCTTGATTTTGATACTAAAGTCACTGATGTCTCTTTGAGCTTCAGGGATACTGAGAGCTGACAGTATTCTGCTGGATGACTTTATGAAATGGAATTCCTGATAATGATACTGATTTGTTCTTGACTTCTTGTGAGTGCAGGAACTGACAGACGAAATGACTGCAGCATTTTGGTCTGAATGATCTCGAATAGACATGGTTGCAATAGGGGTTAGTCAATCGGACATCGATGAGGTCTCGATTGGACCTAGATGTGATTGCTAGCTACATTGCCGATAAATCATGGTCTAAGATCCGAATGAATGTTGAATGTCATGTGATGTCCTGTGATGTCGTGTGATGTGACTATCGATTTTGTACATGTGCTAGATGTGTGTTCCTAGTACGTAGGTACTAACAGTCAGTGTCTGCTAAGACGGTTTATGGCTTTTGTTGGTTTTGCAGGCGTAATCGCAGTCGATTACAATGCTTTCAAGAGGGGGGTACGTCACAAAGTGATGACGTGGCAGATAGCAAAAACCCTAATTTCTGCCAAAAACCCTAATTTCCAGAAATCACGGAGGCTGGAAAAAAAAATAAAAAATATTTTTTTTTTGAAAAATGATGAGCGACGCGAATTTTGCTGTTTTTATAAAAAAAAGAGAAAAGACTCTCTAAGAGAGAGAGAGAACTGATGCTTTTTATTTTAAAAGCTTTTGGGGCTCTGCTTTTGGGCATCCCTTGTAACCTTTAAATAAGTGGTGAGGGTCTCACTTCTCAGAGCATCTGGACGGAGAGTCTGAGAGTGAAACCCTAACCGCTCTCTTGTACTTTGATGATTGATTAATACAAAAAGAAATACCGAAAGGGGCCCGAGTCTTTGGGGCCAATATCTCTAGGCACGGAACTCCGCCAGGCTAGTGCAAATCTATTGTGATCTGTGAATTGTTTTGGAGTGGTTATTTGGTGCTATCGCGGTTGATTCTTGACTTGGAGTGTCCAAGTCTGTTACAGAGAGAGGTTGAGAGAATGCAATAGAGATGTGTAGAGGGAGAGAGAAGGAGAGAGAAGAAGAGAGTGACACCCGATGGGGTCCCAATCAACCCTCTCAAGGACCCCCCCCCCCCCCCCCCCCCACCGTTGCCGATGTGGTATTTTCTTTTGATTGCGTAAATGGAATGTACACACAATGCAATACCTCAATGCACACTATACCAACTCGAATGAAGACAATCGCCACAGTAACTCCTCAGGAAGAGGCACCTCTGGGGCTGATTTAATGCACCTTGGATCCTTCTCAATGCGGGATTGTGGATGGCCACCAAGGGGCTGATTTGCACTCCCGATGTGAGAGGAATGAAGGGCTGAGAACGCAGATCTTGATGATGCCGATGATGGACAACAATGGAGCACTCAATGACAGCGAGGGAATGGCCGAGGTGAGGGCTCAATGGACTACCGAAGTACAACAGAAATCTGTACAGTTGCCATGTCAACATTGTTAGCGCAAAATCCGAGACTTCCGTACAGTCCTGCAATGTCATCAGTTGGCTACGCAACTTCTCTATGTGTGTGTGTGTGTGCGCGCGCTGGTCTTGCTTTATTTATCTCTAGTCACTTCAGCCCCATCGGATGGGGTCCCATAAGTTGGTGGGAAGTCCTCTTTAGAAATAGGCCACTCGTCAAGACTTTGCCTCCTTTTGGTGAAACTTCTTCTACTTCTTCTTCTTTTGTAGCTGCTGCTTCTAGGGTTTAGGGGCTCCGTTCTTCAGTGGCTTGACACGTCAGCAGTTTGTGATATAGAGAGTGGTGCTGACACCTCATTTGCAGCCTAACAGTATGGTTTATTTGGCGACCCCATTGCTTCCGCATCTTTGAGGCTCGACCATTCCCATTGGCAGAGATTGTCCGTGACATTTGGCTGAAGCTGATCCACACACTCAGGGACCAGTTTGAGAGACTCCAAGGCAGCTTTGACCGCATGCGGGAGCGCCGTGAGGCCTGTTTGCGACTGTGGCGACTAGGGCCCTTGTTCACCATGCTACATGGCCCGCCTAGATGGCAGTACCATCCACTAGTGTGGTTGTTCCCTCCTCCTATCTCCTGATTTAGCTCCGTTATACATATTTTGTTTTTCCATTGGGAGAGTCTCCCCACATACTGATGTAGCCCTCTCTAGCAGGGGCAGTTTGTAGCCCATTGGGTAGTTTTATTAACTCATGGAAGGATCTTTTTCTTGGGAGAGAGAGAGAGAGAGAGAGAGAGAGAGAGAGTTCTATTATCGTCCTCCAAGGTCAAATATGACCTATGGGACCAAATGAACATGTCACGTGGTGTGAGTGGAGATCATAAATGACTCTCAATGCTAAAAAATGGTTGAAATGAGCGTCGCAATAGAGAGTCCACATCGTGGTTAAGAGAGGAAGGTATCTGAATATATGGGAAAAAGAGAACCTAATGTGGTCAAAAGTTGAGCACTCAAGTAGTATGTGGTACTCACTCTCTCACACTTGACGAGAGCATAAGGTGCAAAGTCGATGAGACTCCTCGCTAGTGCCCCAACGTCTTGTCTCGCAACGTAGAGAATGGGAGCGGAGCTAAGACAAATGGAGGCAACGGTCAACAAGATGGACTCAAGTATGTAGGGATGGGTTCGGTTACCTCGTTCGGAGAAGAAGAGCGATTTGTAGCTTGGGGCAACGTGTGTGGTGTAATGGCTGAAGCGAGAACCTCCGGATTTCTCCCAAGCGGTAATACATGGCGTTGTAAGAAGGCCTCATTAACTTGGGAGTCGATCGATGCATCCTTGACCAAGTGACATGCATCCCATCTTCCAAACCATTTCTTGATGTCAAACATCCACCCCGAACTTAGTATTTTGCTTTTGCATGTCTTTTGGACCTTTTGACTTGCTTCATATGCGATTCTAAGAAGTCGATACAAAGGGCTACGTTGTGTCTTAAGCATGTACTCCACAACCCTTTGCATGCCCAAGACCTCAATGAGAAGCGATCCGGACTCAATAAATAAGAGCATGTAGGGTGTTTGTGTCTTGACTTGGAGAAAGTTGGTGAGAAAACGCTTTTGGACATTCTCAAACAATTTCCAAGTAGACTTTCCAATGCTACCACCACACACCTCCACTCCATAAAGAAGCACCGGTGTCACCAACATGTCAAAGAGGTACTTTTTGAGAGCCCAACACTTGATCTCTCCAGCATTGCACATGTTCTCAAATGCATAATAAGCCCTCTTTTCGGATTCCAAGCGACCCGCATTGCGCAATCCGTCCATTTATGATTGGATGGAACCTCAAGGTCAAACTTGAAGCTATCTACCACTTCAAGTTGCTCATTGTTGTATACAATGCATGGATTTTCGTCATTGAAAGTCTTTACAAGCATAACCTTGGTTTTGGATCCATTCACGATCAGCCCACTATGAGCGAGTTTCTCAAGCGCGCAACATACATCTACAATGGTAAAGAAGGAGACATAAACGGAAGAGAGCTACAACACTCCATCTTATCAACATTGGGTTGCTCATAGAGATTCTTGCAATGTGTATACATGTCAAGTCACCAAAGCTCTCAACACGCTTGCCTTTTAGATTTCGCCAAAACTTGCCACATGCATGTGCTTTCTCTTGTGCTAAAAAAAGGTTTTTTTTTTTTACTTCCCACCTTCTCCTCTTTTTTTGAACAAGTGCTTTGTATGTGTGTGAAAGTTCCAAGTAAACTTTCTTGTCTTTGCTTACATCCAAACTTAGCAAGTGTTTTCGAGCTTGACTACATTCCATGTTAAACCATTTCTTCTTGGTGCTACCCTTCTTAGACCTTTTGCAAGACGTGTGTTTCACCGAAAAGCATTCTTTCGCACAAGAGCAAATTACTTCTTTGAAAACTTTCCACTTGCATTCTAATGTTGGGCTCTCTTGATGCTCTGTCATGCTTAACATTTGGTCCACTATATCAGCATATATAAGTCCTTGTTTGAATGATTCACATCATGATTGGAGGCTACATGCTCGGGTCTTTTACCATACTTGAGATCAATACATAACATCCTATGATCTGATTCTAGATTCCATTTACCAGATATAAAGCTTTGTATGCATTCTAGAGTGGCTTCCGAAAACAACATATTGTCAATCACGCTATCACCATTGTGCTTTCTACATGTTAAGTCATTGGTGCCTTGCCATAAAGATACACCATTTGCAAAGTGCATTCTGATACTATTGCACATATGTAGAAGTAACTTTCCATAGTGATCCAATTCTTTTGCATCATTAGAACTTCGATTATACATGTATGAGTCATCCATTCTTCTTGAAACATGCAGCATGTCGATTTGTTGTGTGTCGTGTCTAACGTATTTGTGCGAGCATTCATGTCTCCAAAGACAATTACTTCACCCTTCTCCTTGTCTCATGTAGTGCGATGATTCTGCTCCTATGCATCTCTCCCCCTTACACGTATGGTAATGCCCCACTAGTTCGGCTCCTCAGATGACTATGTACAGTCTTGTGGGTTTTATGCGCGTTTGCCAAGGCAAGAGCCTTTTGAATAGGAACCGGATTAGCTGATTGCTAATCCTCCACAAGAACGCACGATTCCATCGCGTCAGATTGCAGAACATGAGAGTTTGCCCACATGAAAACTCGTCCACATCAAAGGGGAAGTGTCCCATTGCATGCGGGAGCTCTTGAAACACTCACAGACGTGTTTGCTCCGCTCAAAACGACCCAAAACAGAGATTCAGTTTGCTGCATTTATTTGCAGGTTTAGGGTTTTGCACCTGAAGTGCAAGATAACACCTAGGAAGCTTCGGGGAAGCCTTGGGGTGGTTATACACAAGTTTGGGCACTTGTCAATGACCAAAACAAGAAATTACAGCACGGTGAAATTCACTTACACCTCACTGGAAAGCTTCTAGAATGCAAGGGAATCCGTCCTATTGTATTTTTGACCTACACAGATTTTGGCGCCGTTACGCTGTCGAAATTGGGTAGAAAACCTGCAATTTCAGACTTTGACAGGTTTGGACAGCTTGGTCGTAGTTTGGTCTTAGTGTTCGGATCGTTTGTTTTCAATGGAATAAAGAAATACTGAAAGGGGCACCAAAATTTGGGGTCTACAGGGTGTCGGTCTGTGTGTGCACAGTGACAATCTTGTTGTTGGACGCATCTATATTCTCTCTTCTTCTCAATCCTTTGTGTGAAATTAACAGGTAATTAAATTAGTACCGCCCTCTACTGTTTACTAGCCGGTTATATTTATCTTAGAGAGTAGTCCCATTAGGCTTACAAGGGTGTACATTTTAGGATATGCTCCTGGACGTTAGTCTTTTGTCACTTGTCATCAATCAACATTTGTATGGTAATCTGGTCTTGATGCATGCTCACCTAAAAGTGCCATCTTTCCGGCAAAGGAAGCCACAAGCCTTCATTCTATCCCTTGATAAAAGGTACTAACCTCAATATGATGTCAAGGACCTGCTCCCTCCAATGGCCTATAAAGGCAGCTTGTAGTCATTTCTTGAGTTAAACCAATAGAAGCTCATCTCATAGTTCATTCCAAGCTCCAGGCCAGTAAAGAACTACCTACGTCCCACAATCCTCTTATATATTACAGTAAAAACCTTCTGCATAGCCAAAACAATGTCTAACTTGAATGTAAAATGTTTAACATAAGAGACTAAACATCAGTGGAAGTGTCAAAGACAGTCTCCACGGTATTTAGAAACGTTTTCTAGCAGAAAGAGAAACTTCCCAATTTGTCAAATCAGATGAGAAGGAAAGACACGTTTTCAATCTAAAGTTGAAGTCTCGTACTGCTTGTGAGAATACTGACAGGCAACTACCTGGCACTTGATTGACGCATGCAGCAAGCCTTGCGTTAATAATGCTGCTTGCCAGTTCCTTTCCTGTTAAAAAAGGTAGCACAACTACACAGATTAAAATGTTAGCAAAATGTGCAGAAAATGTAGGATCATCTTAGCAAAATGCACTCGGAAAGTATGATTCTCGGTGATCATTTCTGCTTGCATATAGCCCGTCTATATGCGGAACCGCAGGAGCTTACCCCCAAGGATTATGATCACAAAATGTGCCAACAACCACTCCTAAAATTGATAAGTATGTAGAAACCTAAGTACATCTGCAATGAACTTACCAGCATCTTTATTCGGCACAGTGACGTAAACGACGATGTTGCCAGACCCCTGATTCTGGGTAGCCATGGCTTTGGTTGAAGTGATAGAAGAGTAGTTCACCTTCTTGAAAGCCTGCAGACACAAAGTCAATTTGTTTAACATGCTTGAGATAGCAAGATTTACGTTAAAATGGAAGGTGGGTTTTGGACGAAGGAGTTCATTCAAGCGAACGAAGGTGTGTGATATACTTGAGAATGGAGAAGAGGGGATCCCTGCAGAGGAGGTAGGCACCTTTGAGTACGAGTGAGTAGCAAGGTGGTGGCTGGATGCGTGAGAAGCCTCGCACCCATCAAAACCATCAAACTTGCCCCCACTGCCATTATGCACATCCAAGTTAAAGGTCTCATTCTCAAAAGCATACATTAGCGTACGTTGTCAAACATTTTAATCTAGAGATTGGCGGGGCATATGTGAATGTGTGTGGGTGTGATTTTGGAGGAAAGTCCATGTGCTCTAAGGCCCAAGTTCGAAGGCCTAATCACACAAGGGCAACAACACTTCTCCAACCAACCGAACCAGCAAAAAACCATTGTCAAGAGCACAAGTCAAACGTATCCATGACAAGCAGCAAGGCAAGTGCAGGTCAAACAACTCTCCTCCAAAAAGTAAAGCTTTGGTTAGGTCAGAAAGAAAGAAAGATCTTATTAACGTTTTCTAGAGTCCAAACTTGGCACATGAGACAAAATCAACATGTGATTGTAATATCTCCTTTGGTATCCCATAAACAAGGTACTAAAATAGAAATTGAGAACTAAAGCTAAGGGTGGCCGATTGGAGTATACAATAGCTGGTAGAGGGAGTGATGTACATGAAGATGGAGCTTTATGGCTAGCGACTCAAAATGCAAGAGTACATGTGTTTGTTGTACAAGCATATTATGCATAGTATATATCTCCATCCTATGCATTGTATCTATCTCCATCCTATCCTATTGTGGGGGTTATAATATGTCTTTTGTGTGTGTGTGTGTGTGTGTGTGTGTGTGTGTGTGTGTGTGGTTGGGGGGGGGGGGGTTTAAGAGCACCCAAAAAGATATGTCTGGATCTTATCAAAGTTGAGCCACTCCCTCCTCATGATTTTCTTGCTCTTATCTTTGGTGTCTTTCTATGATACAACCGGAGTATCTCGGCTCTACTGTACAAAAACAAGGAAAATTTTTTCTCTACCTAATGAAGTGTGACTCCATGTTGCGCCACAAGTGGGGGGTGGATCTTTGAAAAGATGGAGAATTAACCTACTTTCCAAAAAGCAAGTGTGCTTTTTGATGTCTTCTTTATGAAGAGGACAATTTCACAATCAAAAGAGAAATCTCTCTCTCTCTCTCTCTCTCTCTCTCTCTCTCTCTCTCTCTCTCTCTCTCTCTCTCTCTCTATCTATCTATCTATCTATCTATCTATCTATCTAGCTAGCTATCTATCTATCTATCACAAATTCATCATATGTAAGCATAAATCTTTGAATCTTTAATTACAATTATGTGAGTGATGACGGTGGTCTATTTTATTTTGCAAATTTTGATATGTTAGTACCAGAGACCATGTTAGCTTCTTTTCCTATGGAGGGGCTCAATCTAAGAGACTCCACCATCTCTAGGCTAGATTCAAAATATAAAGTTTTATCTCTTTCTTATTAAAGAGACAATCTAAGAGAAGGAAATCTCTCCCTTTCAAATTTATCAAGTAATTTGAGCAGCTTAAAGAAGGCATACCAATTCTCTAAAGGAGAGGAAAGAAAAAGTCCTCTTGAGATTTCCAACAGTGAATATGAAGCAATGAAAGAGATTCAAATTGTGCATGTCATGAATCTCTTACCAAAAATAGCATCCACTTCTTCTTGGAATGTTATGTCCAAGCAATCCAAGGACAAGAGCAGCAACATAAACATTAAGAGCATGTGAGGCAAAGAATCAATACTCGTAAGGTGAAATCCAAAGAAGAGACCTTTAACCACCAACTTGAGTGAGTATCTCATCAATGAATCACTCACAAAGATTGGATGTTCTCTATGCATGAAGATCAAAAGACACGGAAAAAATTTAAGCAATCATGCTCTTACTTCTTTTAAAGAAGGAAGAATGATTGATGAGACATCTCCTTCCATTGTTTCTAAGGACTGCAAATAAACTGGTCAATATAAGAATTTGGTGCACTCATTTTTTTATTATGTATCTCCTTTTTCTGCTGCTTACATTTTAAGAAAACAAATCTGCTTGAATTAATCTCTCTCATGCCACTTAAGGATTCAAATTATTTTAGTAACATATTTCCATGTTGGTGTGGCATGGTAGATGCATATGCTACTATTATAGCTGGCACACATGATGCACCTTGACTAACGGGGAGTTGCAACATCTATATATACTCTAAAATGGATTTTCCCTTTTCTTGTATGAGGTTTTTTGTCATATGAATGATGAGAGAGAAGATTATGCTTAAAGTCTATGTCTCTCTTACTAAAGGACATTGAGTTGTTTAAGCTACAATCAATGCTATGATGACGATAAGGTTTCTGCATGAAATACTTGAGAGCAAGATACATCCTTGAGTATGTTTCTCAATACTTGAAGTGCCACAAAGGTACAATATGTTCAAGAGAGTAAATACCCACAATATTTCTCTTCTCTTTGTTGGAAGGCATGAGAATATGAGATTATGGTATAGGTTTACTTAAACTTTAATTTTACTAAGAAAAACTTCTTTGTGGCTCATTAAGAAGTTATTACAATTAGTAGATCTTATTGCCATGCAAGAGCACGCTAGCTCTACCATATTTTAAGCTTTTAGGTAACGTAAATCAAATTTGTAAACTTTTTAAGAGAAAACTTACTTTTTTTGACAATATTGTACCTAAAAAAACATGATAGAGTAGATGTCAATCTACAAATGATGTCCAAGTAATAAACCTCTGTGAAATTCCCATCGTGCACTTGTGGCATTAGAAATAATTATCATGTTATTGAAGTAAATACGCTGCTTGACCACAAAGTAAGGTCCCATTCTCCTAATATCTCTTCTTGAACCCTTTGATTATGTCGTCGTGGGGGGTCCGGGGGGGGGGGGGGGACGATGATAGATTTGGGAGCCCCCCTTGGCGGGTTTTCTCGGGGGTAGTGCCTTCAAAGCTAAGTATTTGATGCATATTTGAATGTAAGTTTCACATAAATATGCCCCAAAGTCAAAGAAAATCTCATTGTGTGCTACATGTCACAACTCACTCAAGAAAACAAGGGCTACAATGAACTATAGGCAATGCAACAATTATGCTTTGATGGAGGATGTCATGTTATTGATGAGGTTAATGGCATATGCTCTAATCACACACTAAGTATCTATGCCCAAAACCCTTGGGGAGTCAATGTCTAATGCAATTTCTCTATTTAGATACAAAATAATTATGCCCAAAATCCTTGGGGAGTCTCTTGTTGTGGGATCCTTGATGTCTAAAGTCTATTGCGATTGCCTGATCCAAAGTTTGACTGCCTGGGTCAAAAGATTGTTGTAACTGCTCGATCAAAAATCTCGTGCAGTGATTTCCTTGATTTCCAAATTCCATTGTGCATGCTTAGTCGAGGCTTGGGGAGGGTGCAAAAAAAAGGACCTAGCCACAAGGGGGCACCAGATGGCCAAACAGGGTCCTCACCCTCCCCAAGTCTCGACTAGGCATGCACAACGAACTTTGGAAATCATAGCACCAGATTTACGACCGGGTAGTCGCAACAAACTTTTGACCAGGCAGTCGCAATAGACTTTGGACATCAAGGATCCCATGGCAAGAGACTCACCAAGGGTTTGTGGCATAGTTATTTAGTATATGATTAGAGCTCCTATGAGGCAGCTCGCCTAGGACATAATATCTCCCATCAAAGGAGAGCCTTTGATATGTTTCACCCTATAATTATAGTTTTTTGTTTCAATCTACTCTATATTCAACTACCTCCTAACCACTAGTTTACAAGCATACCTCATCTCCACATTTGTCGATGAACTTATTTTACCCAAGAACTTCATCATTACAAGACTTTTTGTCTGCTCAATGTAAGAAACATTTTCTCATTGCACTTAAACCAATACGAAGGGCACCACCAAGATTCTATATATACATTTTATGCTGGAATAAAAATTTTATACATATTACTTGAACTTATCATTACAAATTTGTCCCAAAATCAAAAGCAAAACGATCTTGGGTCTTTTAATGTCATTGTTGTGAGTTTTGGACACTGTATGTATCCACCAACATAGGCCTAGTACACAGATGTTGGACTTTAAATGTTACACTACTTTAAATATACGAGAGAGAGAGAGAGAGAGAGAGAGAGATGTTAAGTATGGAGCCTGATTTACCCTTGTAATTTTTTGTGGTAAAAGCGCACATTTGTAAGGCCCCCATTATGAGGAGAAGCCATCGTGCATGAAGGAAAATCACTCACCGAAACCCAAAATTTTCACGGACAAGAATCAGGGGCAACTTTAGAGGGACTATTCCTTTTCGCCGGAATATTATGGTCGGACGGCGGCCGGAAAGTGGTCAGAAAACAACCTGTCGGTTGGCCGGTGGCCGGTAGTCAATGGCCGATGGCCGGTGGTCGGAAGTCAATGGCCGGTGGCCAAATTCAAAAGCGGACTTGTCTTCACAAGGGCAGCCACACATGGGTGGATTGGAGGGTCCGATTTGGACTTATTCGCACAAGGGCGGCTACACATGGCTGTCTGTCATCAGAGAGGGCAGCCCTTTTGGCCTGTAAAAGGAGGCCATTTCTACACACATTTCATAGTGTGAAGTTGATGCAACAAGGTGAGTGTGAGGTGGTGAGAGTGAAGCAAGGCGGGAGCTCTATCAAGGGTTTAATCCCTTTGTAAACTGCTTCTTCTTTTGAAGTGCTAAAGCCATTGAGTGGCTGCTTTCCCGTGGACATAGCCCACATTGGATGAACCACGTATATCGTGTGTAATCTCTCTCTCTCTCTCTCTCTCTCTCTCTCTCTCTCTCTCTCTCTCTCTCTCTCTCTCTCTACTCTATAATCTCTTGTGTGTGAAATCTATCTCTCTCCATGAAGTAATCTACTCAAAAATCTATTTAGCTACGTCTTATTTCCTAACAACTGGTATTAGAGCAAGGTTTGCTCGTAGCTAAATTATCTCAAGGAAAGGATTCCTTGAATTGAGTGGGAGTTATGGCAGAGGAAGGGAAGCTCAAGATTGAGAAGTTCAACGGCAAAAACTACCAACATTGGAAGATGCAGATTGAAGACTATCTCTACCAGAAGGACCTCTATTTGCCACTAGGCGGTCTTGTGAAGAAGCCCGCAACAATGGCAGATGAAGCATGGATTGTCCTTGATCAAAAGGCACTGGGAACAATTCGGTTAAGCTTGGCGTCAACGGTGGCCTTCAATGTTTCAGAGATCAAGACCACGGAGGACTTGATGAAGTCACTTGACGACTTCTACGAGAAACCATCGGCATCCAATAAGGTATTTCTTATGAAGCGCTTGTTCAATCTAAAGATGGCAGAGAATGGTTCAGTTGCAGAACACCTAAATGACTTTAACAAAAACATAAGTCAACTTCGATCAGTGAAAATCAATTTCGATGACGAAGTGCGAGCTCTCCTTATACTATCATCTCTACTGGATAGTTGGGACAGCCTTGTGATGGCTGTAAGTAATTCTATCTCTGGCACAAATACTCTTAAGTTTGATGATGTTGTGGGTGTTTTCCTAAGCGAGGAAATGCGAAGGAGAAGCACAGGAGAATCATCAAGTGTTGCACTATCAGTGGAAACAAGAGGAAGGCCTAAGGAGAAGTTCAAAAACCAAAAGGGTCGTGATCGCTCAAGGCGGAGCAAGTCACGCACAAAGTCAGTTCTTGAATGTTGGAACTGCGGCAAGAAGGGCCACGTCAAGAAGGATTGCTGGTCCAAGAAGAAGAAGGAGACAGAGTCTCAAGACAACAAGCCAACATCGGAGGCCAATGTGGCAGGTAAAGTAGAGCAAGATGCTCTAATTCTCTCATTAGACAATGTGTCTAATTCCTGGATAGTAGATTCTGGGGCTTCATTCCATGCGACACCACACAAGCAACATTTCCAAGACTACACCAAAGGTAATTTTGGGTATGTATACTTGGGAGATGATGAAGCTTGTGAGATTGTCGGCAAAGGTACAATTTCTGTCAAAACTACTAACGGAAATGAATGGAAGCTTAAAGATGTTAGGCATGTTCCTTCTCTTCGCAAAAATTTAATCTCTACAGGAGAATTGGACGATGAAGGTCACAACATTGCATTCGGAAACAAACGGTGGAAGATCTCAAAGGGATCTTTGGTGGTTGCCAAGGGAGAAAAGGTCGGTACACTTTACTTGTGTACTGTTAGCACGCAACCTTCAGCTTGTGCAGCAACTACAGAAGTTGATAGTGCAGTGTGGCACTACCGGCTTGGGCATATAAGTGCCAAAGGAATGCAAATCCTTCAAACAAAGAAGCTTCTACCAGGTTTGAAAGAAGTGGACTTAGAGTTCTGTGAAGATTGTGTTTATGGTAAACAAAAGAGGGTAAAATTTCAAAAATCAGGAAATGAAAGAAAAAATAAAAAACTTGAGTTGGTTCATTCTGATGTTTGGGGTCCTGCAAGTACACCATCACTTGGTGGCTCATTGTACTATGTAACATTCATAGACGATGCGACTAGAAAAACATGGGTTTATGTCATGAAGAATAAATCCGATGTATTTTCCATATTTCAAAGGTGGAAAGCCTTTGTGGAGAATGAAACAGGTACCAAGGTTAAATGCCTCAGATTCGACAATGGAGGCGAATATTGCAGCCAAGCTTTTGAAAGCTTTTGTGCTAGCAATGGCATTCGGAGGCAAAGGACAACCCCAAGGACACCTCAACAAAATGGGATTTCGGAAAGGATGAACAGGACAATCATGGAACGAGCACGAAGCATGCGGCTACATGCAGGCCTACCGCTTGAGCTTTGGGCGGAAGCTGTAAGTACGTCTGTGTACTTAATCAATCGGTCACCCTCAACGGCATTGGATGGGGGAGTTCCAGAAGAGGCATGGACAGGTAAACCGGTGAATTATGCATTTCTCAAAGTGTTTGGATGCGAGGCTTTCATGCACATAGATAGAAGCCTAAGATCAAAGCTAGATGCAAAGTCCAAAAAGTGTTTCTTCATTGGCTATGGAAAAGGAGACTTTGGGTATCGCCTATGGAATCTGAAGATGGTAAAATCTTAAGGAGTAGGGATGTAATTTTTAACGAACAAAATATGTACAAAGATTACTTGGAAAGAAAACAAACAAAAGAAACAGGTGATGAGTACATGGAGCTTGAGGAGGGTGAAGACTCAAGGACTGCAAACGGTGACAATGTGCAACAACGTCAACCAAATGAGGAGCCTCAACCTATTCCCCGAAGATCTACAAGATCAAGTAGACCTCCAGAAAGGTTTGTTCCTTCCTTCAACCATCTCTTGATCTCAGATTCTGGAGAGCCGGAATCATACGAAGAAGCTATGCAACATGAATCCAAAGAAGAATGGACGAAGAGCATGCAAGTGGAGATGGACTCACTACATCGCAACCAAACATGGGAGTTGGTTGAGTTGCCTAAAGGTAAGCGAGCACTTCAAAACAAATGGGTGTACAAGCTGAAGGAAGAAGAAGGTGGGAAGAAAAGGTACAAGTCTAGGCTTGTGGTAAAAGGTTTTTCTCAAAAGAAAGGTATTGACTTCAATGCAATATTTTCTCCTGTTGTAAAAATGAACTCAATTAGGCTTGTCTTAAGCCTTGTGGCTACTCATGATCTAAATCTCGAGCAAATGGATGTAAATACGGCATTCCCTCACGGTGACTTAGAGGAGGAAATCTACATGCTTCAACCAAAGGGGTATGAAGTAAAAGGTAAGGAGAAAATGGTTTGCAGATTAAAGAAGAGCTTGTATGGTTTAAAGCAAGCATCAAGACAATGGTACTTGAAGTTTGATCGATGGATGTTGGATCATGGATTCACAAGATGCAACTCGGATCACTGCGTCCACACGAAGAATTTGGGAGATGAGAAATTCATCATCCTAATGTTGTATGATGATGACATGTTGATTGCAAGTGCTAACATGCAGGACATCAAAGACGTAAAAGAGGAGCTGTCCAAATCTTTTTCAATGAAAGATTTAGGTGCTGCAAAGAGGATACTTGGTATGAAAATATCAAGGGACAGGACGAAGAAGACAATAAAGCTATCTCAAGAAGATTACATCAAGAAGGTACTAGAAAGGTTTGCAATGCAAAATGCAAAACCAGTTTCTACACCTTTGGCTGGTCATTTTAAACTAACGAAGGATATGTGTCCAAAGACACAAGAGGAGATAGCCTATATGTCTAAAGTTCAATATGCTGCAGCGGTAGGTTCTCTAATGTATGCTATGGTCTGGACAAGGCCAGACATTGCACATGCAGTGGGAGTTGTGAGTAGGTTCATGGACAACCCAGGTAAAGAGCATTGGCAATCTGTGAAGTGGATACTTAGGTATCTAAAAGGGACAACAACAAATGCTTTGTATTTTGGAGGAACTGATATTTTTCTAGAAGGGTATGCTGATGCAGATATGGCAGGTGACAAAGATACTCAAAGGAGCACTACTGGCTATGTGTTCATGGTTGGAGGCACAGCAGTAAGCTGGGCTTCAAAGCTGCAGAAAGTGGTTTCACTTTCTACCACGGAAGCAGAGTATGTAGCAATGACGGAGGCAAGCAAAGAAATTCTGTGGCTTCACAGATTCTTAGAAGAGCTTGGATTCAAACAAGACAATTGTGTCTTGTACAGTGATAGCCAAAGCGCTATCCATCTTGCAAAGAACTCAGCCTTTCATTCAAGGACAAAGCACATTGAGATGAGATATCACTTCATACGCACTCTTTTGGAGAGGGACAGCTAAAGCTAGGAAAGATGCATACAAGTGAAAATCCTGCAGACATGTTTACAAAGGTGGTCAACAAGGAGAAGTTGAGCTTTTGCTCATCTTCAATCGACATTCAAGGATAAGAAGCCATAATGGAAAGCAGTCACAGGTTTGGTTTGGAGATCAGTCTCCAAGTGGGAGATTGTTAAGTATGGAGCCTAATTTACCCTTGTAATTTTCTGTGGTAAAGCGCACATTTGTAAGGCCCCCATTATGAGGAGAAGCCATCGTGCGTGAAGGAAAATCACTCACCGAAAACCAAAATTTTCATGGACAAGAATCAGGGGCCAGAATATTATGGCCGGACGGTGGCTGGAAAGTGGTCGGAAAACAACCGGTCGGTTGGCCGATGGCCGGTAGTCAATGGCCGATGGTTGGTGGTCGAAAGTCAATGGCCGATGGCCGGTGGTCGAAAGTCAATGGCCGGTGGCCGGTGGTAGGAAGTCAATGGCCGGTGGCCGGTGGCCGAATTCAAAAGCGGACTTGTCTTCTCAAGGGCAGCCACACATGGGCGGATTGGAGGGTCCGATTTGGACTTATTCGCACAAGGGCGGCTACACATGGTTGTCTCTCATAAGAGAGGGCAGCCCTTTTGGCCTATAAAAGGAGGCCATTTGTACACACATTTCATAGTGTGAAGTTGATGCAACAAGGTGAGTGTGAGGTGGTGAGAGTGAAGCAAGGCGGGAGCTCTATCAAGGGTTTAATCCCTTTGTAAACTGCTTCTTCTTTTGAAGTGCTAAAGCCATTGAGTGGCTGCTTTCCCGTGGATGTAGCCCACATTGGGTGAACCACGTATATCGTGTGTACTCTCTCTCTCTCTCTCTCTCTCTACTCTATAATCTCTTGTGTGTGAAATCTATCTCTCTCCATGAAGTAATCTACTCAAAAATCTATTTAGCTACGTCTTATTTCCTAACAAGAGAGAGAGAGAGAGAGAGAGAGAGAGAGAGAGAGAGAGAGAGAGGAACAAGATCTTGTTTTAATTTCAAATAGAGGTTACATGCTACTCATTGTAGCCATTTATGACTCTTTTAAAGAGACAATATATCATATGTAGGGCCATGGGGAGCTCACTGCCCACATTGGGAGTTTACAACTCTGGTTTTGGTAAAGAATGGAAAATTTCAAAGGGATTTTTTACACTACAATATGAAAGGAGCTTGTACAACTCATGCTCCAAGGTGGATGAGGAACCAGAAAGCTTTGCTTAGTTGGCATGTTGTTTAAATCATTATGGATCTCTATGGACAACCAATGCAAAAGATAGCTAGATGTAATGATATATGGTCTGCAAAACAAAAGAGATAATATTGACGAGTTACTTAAATTATATCTCTAACTGTATGGCAAGAACTTGAAATAATAGAAAATAAAACTACTTACTATATCAAGGAGTGAGAATCTACCATAGTTGTTTGTACACTACTAAGGACAACATAGGAGTGTAACTAGACAAAATCTTACTTTGCACCACCTTGGTTCTCGGCAAAGGACCATCACTCCAACAATATCATGAGCTCTTTTGGTGTATACTCCTGCCCCTTTTGTGAGCTCTTGTGGCACCCACTCACCATCTTGCTTACTTGATGTGGGGAAAGGAGGTGGTATGGGGAGAGAAGGAAGAGGAGCTTGCTTGTTGTGAGCGGAGGCAGTGGGAGTAGGAGAGAGAGGTGGAGGAGATTTCTCAGTGTTGCAATGGAGGTGGGAGAAGATGGATGAGCTTGCTTGGTGTGGCAGTGGGAGGTGAGAGAGGGAGAGAATGAGGGGGAGCTTGCTTGGTGCTCAATAATGGAGGAGGGAGGAGGTTAATAGAGAGAGAATGTTAGAGTAGAGGGTAAATGTGCTTGTAGCAACAAGGGAGGACTTGAGAAAGGGATTCTAGATAAGGAAAATCACTTTATGGGTATGGGGTATGTTTGGGAGACTTTTAAGAGTAGAAAAGAATATTTTGAAAAAAATTGAAAAAAAAATCTAATAAATTATTTGAGCTTTTGGGTGCATGTTTTTAACTTTTAGAGGTCAAAAAATGTTTTTTTGATTATAAAATAGGTAATAGGAGTGTTTTAAAGAGGGAAAATAAAAAGTCATTTTTTAGGGTTTTTTCAAATCCGGGCCACAAAAGGGGGGAAAAGAGGTCAAAGTGGTCCCCCACCTCCCTCCTACCCCCTTCCCCCACCCCACCTTCTCACTAGGTACTTAAGGCCATCAAGGTGTGTAAGACTAATTGTCCCCCTATTTTTTTTGAGGGTATAGACTGTGTCCACCACCCTCTTTCTATTGGCTGACCTTTAATTAACCTTAGTCCCAAAGGGACACTAAAGGGTTCATATTTTTCCTAATGGTTATGGTATTCAAGTCAAACTGTCAATGTTTGTGTCTTGGTATTGGTGCAAGACCACCCAAGGGCTCTCAATAAACAAGAAAAGGATATATGTGATACCGTGGTGTTTTTTTGTCTAGCAGTGGTTCTATATAGTGCCAACAAAGAATGAAGGATTAGTACCCAATCACTTATATAATGCCAATTTTGGTACTTTCTTGCATGAAGCTGGAACTCTAGAGTACCAAAATGTTTGCGAAGAATACATGCTGGAAGCCTATAAAGTACCAATGACTACAAAAAAAATTGTGCTTTAGTGTACCATTCTTAGTACCCAAGCATCTAAAATATACCAACTTTGGTGGTCTCATCTTAGCAGTGGTTCGATGGGGGCTTCCTACAGATACCATCTTGGGACTTTTGATTCTAACTATGCCTCTTGCTAGCCTTGCAAGGGTAGATATAAATAAATCAAGTTTTGTACGGAATAGTTGCAAATTGGTACTCTGTACCAATTTGGTACCAAAGAGAGACTCTGTACTACCATATTTGTGCTAGCTAGTATCCAAAGTTAGGATCTGAATTCTATTATGGTACACTCTACCACCAATTTTACGACATTCTTAATGTATGAGTTTTCATACAAAAAGTATGGACAATTTTTTGTGTGGACCTCTACAAGAATTCAACAATACTCATCCTTTAGTACAATAATCACTTGGATTCTTTGAGGCATCAAAATCATACTTTTTTAAAAAGTTGAAAGAGTGGCATACTTGCAGCTGTATGTATGAGGCCCAATCCTATATTTCAAAGAGGCTTTCAATCAAATGTAGAAAAACAAGTCTAGGCATCATGGAAAAGTTCCTTTGTGTACATGCTCTATTAGTTGTAAAATGAGTGATTCAAGTCATTCTTTTGCAAATTAAGAAGTGTGTTAGCACATTGAAAATCCATGTTGTGCCCAAATCCTCTAGATAGTGAGTACCATGCAAAGAAACACTTGTTTGAGATTGCCTCAAATGTGGTGTGACCAAGTTGACATTTTTATTGGACGAGATTAGAATGCAAAGTGCTGATTTTCTTCACCTCTTTTTAGATCATCTCAAGAGCTTCATCAAGCATAACATTGTCTTTAGGTGGTAGGCCCATGTTAGGGTTCAAGCCAACTAGTCGAACACCCATTACACTGATAGTACTAACCTTATCTATTACTTTGATCGTATAGAACAATAAGGAGTAACGAGGCAATTTTGAATCCTCATTGAGAGCTCCACTCACATCATGCTTGTGTCTCCTCTTCTTCTCTTTGGCACTCCACACAAATCGTCCACTCTTTCAAGTGGTATCAGTGCCGAAGGTTGTGGTGTTACTTCTCTCCCTTTGTTTTGCTCTTCTCAGTGAGCTTCACATCAACAAAACGGATGAAAGCTCAAAGCTTCCATTGCTATGGAGGCATTGTGAGCTTGGCACATAGAGCTCACACATCAAGGTGGCAAGGGGCTGAACTCCACAAGCCACAAGGGGTGAGATATTAAGCTTTTTGTGAGATCAAAGAAAGAGAGAAGCAAGTTGCTCAGTTTATGATAGATTGATAGCAGGTCACCCTTTTCCTCATAGCTTGAGCTACAAAACTCTAATTCAAACACTCTTTTTTAATCAAAAAACAAAGATCACTTCAAGCTCTACAACTTTGTAGAAGAACTTATCAGCTGGCTCAAAGTGTAAGTATGACAAAAATTGAAAACCCATCAGTTTTTTTCTCAAGATAGGTTGTGCATTCAAGTTGAGTAAGAGAGGAGAGAGAGTGTGTAGAGAGAGAGAGAGAAAGAGATAGCTTCATCTCAACTTTAGCATTGAAGGCCTCGAATACACACACTTTTGACGAAGAAGAGAAAAGGGATTTGATAGAATTAAAGAGGGATTTTGTACGTAGTATCACACACACACACATACACACTTTTTGATTCTTGGCATTGACAACCCATTTTCTTGGTTTACGACATCGATGACTTCTCCTCCAACATTGACATGCACAGTGAGGTGTCTCTTCTATAGAGGAGTGACACCCAACATTGGCATTGACTTTGACGACATCAATTACACGTTTTTACATGCTCTCTGGCATTGTAGAGAGCGACACAGGGAGACATGTTACAAAATTGCTATTAGCAGTAGTTTTACGCATTTTCTAAGAGCAAATTTAGATTTCCATATGTGTGTTTGGTCATTATGTATATTCTCTATGGTATTGCTTATGCATAGCCATTGACGGCTTCTCAGCTCTCAAATACAACATTATACACACAGGGATAGTCATAGGTTCTCTATACAACATATCTGATAGCATCTTTGGCGATGAGTGGGAGTTTTGGATGCATATGATTTATGTGTGACTAGCACTTGAGAGTGCTTGTGCTTAGTTGAGAGCGTTTTACTCCCTAAAGGGAGTTGGTTTTGTGCTTTTGCTTGCATGCACATTGGTGCACATTGGTGCATGTTTGAGCGCATGTTTTGTGCTTTTTCTTGCATGCACATTGGTGCATGTTGGAGCGCATGTCTTGCAGTTTTGCAATAATAGTTTTACATGGATGTACATTGTGTTGTGGATATTGTCATAATACATGGTTATGGAGCCAATTTTGGCTCGTTTAGGTAGTTCCGGCCATTTGTGAGACCCGGTCCAGAAGAGCCCATTTTGAGACTATGGCTAGTCGTGTCTGCATAGCCTTTTTTGAGGATCATTGCATGAGGTTTTTTGAAGCCGATCACTAAGGGCTCAATTACCCAGTGTGAGGTGGATTAGGTTGGTGGAGATCCTTATTCGTGGCCTCGCCATAGGATATGTATAGACGGGTATAGGTGCTTTGATCCCAAGTTGGCAGTTATTCCAACAGTTTCTTTTGAGTAGTATATGCTAATTTATGCCCAATGAGAACTTTTTGTTGTTTTATGCATTGTCTTTGGCTCAATTTTGCTTGGGATTTTTATCTTTGTGCAAAGGAGACTCTGCCAAAAAATTTGCCATGAATTTTTAGTCTCACTCTCTTGAATTTGCTCTTGTCAGTCATGGCTGAGAAGGAAGAGTATTATATCAAAAAGTTTGATGACACAAAGCGTTTACATTGATGATGAATGGGAGGAGCTTGATGCTCGTGTGCTATGGTGACCATTTGCCTACACCTTGGTGAGTCCATTTTCTTTACGATAATCGACAAGACTACTACAAAGGAATTATGGGAGTCATTATGCTCAGCTTGTGATGGTAAGAGTGCATCAAACAAAGTTTTTTGATAACAAAACTTATGCGCTTGAATATGAAAGAGGGTAGTAGTGTCAGTTCGCATTTGAACAAACTGACATTATTGTTTTCACACAATTGACTTATAAAGGGTTGAATTTCAATATAAAATGAAAGCCATTTTCTTGCTTTGCTCTTTGCCTGCATCATGGAATACATTTAACACTACCATTAGTAGCTTTGTCTTTCAGGGAGAGATTGTTGTTAGTGATGTTACTAGTGCTTTGCTCATGGAAGAGATTCAACATCAATATCTTGATACAAGTGGGCATGTTGATGCATACATGGCTAGTGGAAGTAGCCAAAAACTCTATCAAGGGTAGAGAGATCATAGTCGTAGTCATGGTCATTCTCAAGATCGCAAGAATGCACGTAGCAAGAGTTGTGAGTGTGACACAAGGAACATTGAATGCTACCATTTTCACAAGAAAGGACACATGAAGAAAGATTTTTGTTTATTGCAAAGAGAAAAGGGTAAAGCCATTATCGTAAGTCCTACACCTCCTAAAAGTAGTGTGAAGATAGAGGAGCTCAATGTTGTTGAGTCTCCACATGTTGGTGTTGCTCATGTGCTGTAGTTGTTAGACGTACTAATCTTCACTTCTGATCTAAGTGACGAATGCTATGCATAGAATTGGATCACTCACTAGGTGCCAGTTTCCATGTTACTCCTCAAGGAGTGGTTCTCCAATTATGTCTTTACACATGGTTCAATTAAGCTGGGTGATTCTCATCATCTTGAGATATGTGGCATTGGAGCTGTGAAGTTGTGTATGTGCAACAGTACTGAGTTTATGTTGTGAGGTGTCAGATTTGTGCCAAAATTGACTAAGAGCTTAGTATCAGCCGGTCAGCTTGATGATTTGGGTTACACTATAGTGTTTGGCAATGGTTCTTGGATAATCAAAAAAGGTAACTTGGTCATGCTCAAAGGCCAAAATTCTAGCTCATTGTATTCCTTGTATGTCCCTTCTGTGAAAGCGAACTCTATCTATGTAATCGAGTTTCCTTCTACTAAGTTGTGGCATAGCCGACTTGGTTACAAGAGCCAAAAGGGAATGAAATAGTTACAACGTTTTGGCTATATCCCTATGTTAAACTATTCCGATTTTAGTTTGTGTGAGCATTACATATATGGGAAATAGGCTAGTCTTACCACTTCGCCGTTGAAGTTAGGAAATCCTCTAGATTGGTTCATAGTGATCGATGTGGGCATATTCCACATAAGTCTCTAAGGGTGGCATTATCTTCTTGACATTTGTAGATGACTCTACTCAAAAGTTGTGGATCTACCTCTTGAAGAGGAAAGATGAAGTCTTTAATGTCTTCCAAAAGTTCCTAGCTATGGTTGAGAAGGAGCTGAAGGCTTTGCGCATTGACAATGGGGGAGAGTATGTCTTCACTGAGTTTAAGGAATTTTGTAGAAAATGAGGCATCAAAAAGACACTTTACTACATCATACAAACTGCTCTAAATAGAGTTGTTGAGTGCATGAATAGAACTATTCAGGAGATAGTCACTTCCATGCTATGTATGGAAAATTTACCTCAAGAGTTTTGGGGAGAGGCTGTTATGACAGTGGTGCTATAATCAATACGTGGCCTAGTATACCATTGAGTTACAAGATTCTACATGAAATGTTGACAGGAAAGAAGCCTAATTATGACAAATTACGTGTGTTTGGGTGGGAGAGGCATTCTCGCATGTGCCTAAGGAGCTTAGAAAGAAGCTGGACCCCAAGTCACACAAATACATCTACCCTGGTTATGGTATATATAAAGAGATGGGATATCATTTTTGGTACTCGAAATCTCAAAGAGTTATTTGCAGCTCACAAGTGATCTTTAATGAGTCAAAGATACATAGACAGCCTGTGAAAGAGGTTGAGTATTGCAAACTTAGATTCAAGGACATAGCTTCAAGTCCAATTACGCAAACTACTTAGTCTACCAGTGATGTAGCTACCACTAGTAGTGCTACAAAGAGATCAGATTCTACTAGTCAGGCAATAAGGAGATCTACATGTGTATCTTGTACCCCTATGTGGTTTCAACCAAATTAGACTATATACTGGTCACCGACTGTGGAGAGCCTACCTACTACCAAGAGGCTATTGAGATGGAAGATAGCATAAGAGGGAGCAAGAAATGGAATTCGAGCTCGATTCTGGCAAATGAAACTTGGGAGCTGACATATATGCCAGAGGGAAAACATGACTTTCCTTGCAAATAGGTGTATAACAAAAAGTACACATCAAAAGATCTCAAGCCTAAGTTGTACAAGGCTAGATTAGTTGCTAAGGGTTTCAAGAAAAAGAAGGGCGTGGACTTTGATGAGATTTTCTCTCTAGTAGTCAAAATAACTACATTGCATCTTGTGGTTTGACTAGTAATCAATTGAGGACATGGAACTTGTCCAGATGGACATGAAGATGACTTTCCTTCACACGGATCTTGATGAGGATGTCTACATGAAGCAGCTTTTGAAGTCACCTTTATAGATTATTTTTAGTTTGAAATTTCCTTTGATAGGGGTAGATACTCGTGGGATATTTTCCCAGAGTACTTTGTTTTGCTTGTCAGCTCCTATGGCCTAACTCCCTTATGTGGCTTACCTACCACTCAACCATCTAAGTGGGATATATGCACTGGGTGTGAACTGTACCTTGGAACCTTGGTGGTAGTGGGCATTTACTATCTTCCACCCCGAGATCTAAGCCGATGGATACGTGTAAGTTCTTCCCTCCCAGAGCGTGAAATGATGCTCTTACCTACACATTGTGCAATCCTATTACATGTTGCCCTCCCAAGTTCTCTCATCCCTGTGCTATCAGATGGTTCTATAAACCATGTCTTTATACCAACCCTCGCTAGCCTTTGCCCCTGTCCTGCCCGCAATATGACCGATGAACCAACTCTGAGTTGATGACGTCTAACTACCTGCCCAACTTGGCTACCCCTTAATTGGTAGTGCTTCTACGCCCTTCTATGGTCAACATGACTGTTGTGCTTGTCTTGGTTGGTCTTGATGTCTGATGTGCTCTCTACAGGCTAATGATGTTGCATATCTAACCTTTTGAATATTTAAAATGGTGGCCTCTGTGTGTGTTTAAAATGTTGCTACATAATGGTTGATGATGGTGACCTCTTTGTTTGTTTAAAATGATGCAACTTGAGTAATGATGATGGTCTCTATAGGAACTATTGAATCTAAGGGGATGCGGATGGTCCCTACTACCTGGATTGGTCGAGGCCAAAATTTATTGATAGTTGATTATTGGGTAACTGTGGCTTTTATGATTTGATTTGTTTTATTGTTTACACTAAAATGTGTTTAAAATCTCCCCCAATAGTCTAACATTTGATATAAATCCATTTTCCCTACTGGCTGAGGACGATTGTTGGTTCTTTTGGTCTTGAAAATTTGAAAAGTCTGCCTAGTTTTGCATATTGGGCTTTACTTCTATTGTGGTGCATATCAGGAGTTTAAAAATCTCCCCCAATAATTGTTGAAAAGTTGGGGATAGTGGTCTCTACTGCTTGGACTGGTTTACGCAAAAATCTGTTGATATTGTACATGGTGGTTAATGATGGGTTTAAAAAAAAAGATTTAAACAATTTTTTATTGACTGGTTCATGGTGGATTAATGCTAAATATTTTTTTCTCTTTCTAGATAAAGAAAGGTAAATCCTTTCCATGAGAAACTTAATGCTTCGACTAGTTGATTGTGCTGTTAAGCTAGTGGTGGGTTGGAAATTTTTAGCTTTCTTTGAGTTGTTTTCTATCCAATTGCTGAAGGGTTCATTGAAACTAGTTTACCTTTCCCTTTGATATTGGTGGAGTAGGGGAACACAGTGAGCTTTTCATGGAAAGTGGACCGGTTGGAAAATTTATTGAAAAAGCTCCCTCCATGAACTTTGTGTTGGATTCCTTAATCTTATGCAAAAAGCTCCCTCTTCCATATGTTGGTTAATGTCGCAGACCATCACCCAAAAATGTGTTGCCACATCAATATACACCACTATAGAGTGCTAGTTGGGTGGTTGAAGGTCTTATGTGCAATTCTAAGAATGTGCTTTCACACAAGCTACAATACACATGAAGATAAGTGTATATGTTTCACAAGCAAGAGCATAGTATGACTGTCCACAAAATGAGCATCAAAGTAAATGGTGCTGGATAGAACTTCTCTGATGTAGCATTTGGTCCATTGTAGACTATTCCACAATGTTGTACCTTCATCACCAAGGTTAATAGTAGGTCAGGTTAATAGTAGGTCAAACATATGAAAGAGCGACGATGTAATGGTGGGTAGCGTGTAAAGCCAGGCTGTTGCACTCAGTTAAAGGACAAGCAATGTGCTTCTTTTCATGGCATTTGGGTAAATGTCATTGTACATCACCAATAATTGTGTCGTCACATCGATATAGAGCGGCAGGCAAATCACGATATGACAGTTGGGAGCTTGCAGCTCAACTACCAAGAAAGGACAACCACAATGACTACAAGTTCATGAAAAGAGTTTCAGGAAAAGAAAACTCCACTTAATCACCAAATTAGACAAGTCCACATATCTCGTTCACGGATAGGGTTACAAGAATAGAAAATAACCGCTTATTTACAAGATCAAAATACTTGAAAATAAGCAAAAGCGATTGACTGTTTATAATGGTTTACAAAAAAGATTAGTGTCCACACAATGTGAGGTGATGTTTAAAATATCTACTCTTCATGGGCCAAGGGATCTAACTCCACAATGTTTGGATACGGTTCCAAAAGAGATGATGCCTTCATGGCATGCTCCACCTCATCGGCATGTCTCTTGTCTCCTCCTGCATCCCTCTCAATCGATGGGTTTGCATTTTCCAGAATAGTGAGTAGTCTGGTGGAGAACGCCTTGTTGCTCTCAAATATTTTCAGAGATACGGCCCATCTGGCTCCCCAACAAAACCAACGCTCCACAGTCCTCCTCCATACTGAACGACAACATCGTTCTCATTTGTATACTGTGTGAGTAATTGCCAAACAAACCAATGCCCACCTTCCATACCCCCTGCACAACAAAAGGATGCCAAAGCATGCAGAAAAACTTTATTTAGAAATAGTGGGCATCGAATTGTACCTCGCATAGGTCCATCCTCGTCTTTCGTCCAATCATCCTCTTGTAGAAAATTGAACCAGTCTCTCTCACCCTTGCTCCCTTCTTCAATCCCCTATCTCTCTCCTCCTTCAACCCCCCCCCCCCCCCCCTCTCTCTAGCCGGAGATGATCAAATGGACGGGAGACTTTACCCATGAGTGGATGTGTGATATGTTCAACCTTGCACTTCAACATGGTATGCCTTATGATTGGAGTACTAATTGGGTTAAGCCTTTGCATAAAGGAGGGGATGTAAAGAATGTAAACAACTATTGGACTATAATGATTGGGTCCCTTATGGCAAAGTTGTTCGGGTATATAATGAAGATGAAATTGAGTGATTGAGCTGAAGAGAATGACAAGCGTGCAAAAAGACAAGCGGGTTTCTTCGATGCCATAACACCATTGATCATCTTGTCACTCTTCGTGTTCTCATGGAGGAAAGTCAGTTGAAAGACAAGTGATTGTATTGTTGTTTTGTGGACTTTAAGAAAGTCTTTGATATGATTCCATGTAACAATTTGTGGAGAAGGATGGAAGAACTTCAAGTGCCAAGTGAGTTTATGCTTGTGATTTCTCGAATCT